>NC_091985.1:767500-920000 GCF_044704955.1 Pristiophorus japonicus | reverse complement strand
TGTGTGTGGTGTGTGTGTGTGTCTGTGTCTGTGGTGTGTGTGGTGTGTGTGTGTGTCTGTGTCCCTGTGTGTGTGGTGTGTGTGGTGTGTGTGTGTGTCTGTGTCCCGGGGTCGGCGAGAGGCCTATAAAGGCCAGCGGGAGCTCGGAGCAGTCAGTCGAGGAGGCGGGAGCTCGGAGCAGCGCGAGTCCGGGGTCGGCGAGAGGCGTACCGGTGCAGCTACAGGGAGAAGGCAAAAAAACAAAGGTGACGTCACAGCCTAGGGGGTAAGTGATTGGCTGGTGATTGGTGAGTAGTTTTTCTTTTTCTTCTTATATTGGTCAGTAACTTTTAACATTGTTATTACCAGTTTAAGTGTATCTAAGGGTTAAGACATGGCAGGAGAGCTCGGTCGGGTGTTGTGCTCCTCCTGTACCATGTGGGAACTCAGGGACGCTTCCGGTGTCCCTGACGACTATGTGTGCGGGAAGTGTATCCGCCTCCAGCTCCTGACGGTCCGCGTTACGGAATTGGAGCTGAAGGTGGATTCACTCTGGAGCATCCACGATGCTGAGAATGACGTGAGTATCACGTGTAGTGAGTTGGTCTTACCGCAGGGAAAGGGTCCACAGCCAGATAGGGAATGGAAGACCAGCAGGAAGAGTAGAGCAAGGAAGGTAGTGCAGGGGTCCCCTGCGGTCATCCCCCTGCAAAACAGATACACCGCTTTGGGTACTGTTGAGGGGAATGACTCATCAGGGGAGGGCAGCAGCAGCCAAGTTCATGGCACCGTGGCTGGCTCTGCTGCACAGGAGGGCAAGAAAAAGAGTGGGAGAGCGATAGTGATAGGGGATTCAATTGTGAGGGGAATAGATAGGCGTTTCTGCGGCCGCAACCGAGACTCCAGGATGGTATGTTGCCTCCCTGGTGCAAGGGTCAAGGATGTCTCGGAGCGGGTGCAGGACATTCTGAAATGGGAGGGAGAACAGCCAGTTGTCGTGGTGCACATTGGTACCAACGACATAGGCAAAAAAAGGGATGAGGTCCTACGAAACGAATTTAAGGAGCTAGGAGCTAAATTAAAAAGTAGGACCTCAAAAGTAGTAATCTCGGGATTGCTACCAGTGCCACGTGATAGTCAGAGTAGGAATCGCAGGATAGCGCAGATGAATACGTGGCTTGAGCAGTGGTGCAGCAGGGAGGGATTCAAATTCCTGGGGCATTGGGACCGGTTCTGGGGGAGGTGGGACCAGTACAAACCGGACGGTCTGCACCTGGGCAGGACTGGAACCAATGTCCTCGGGGGAGTGTTTGCTAGTGCTGTTGGGGAGGATTTAAACTAATATGGCAGGGGGATGGGAACCAATGCAGGGAGACAGAGGGAAACAAAAAGGAGCCAAAAGCAAAAGACAGAAAGGAGATGAGGAAAAGTGTAGGGCAGAGAAACCCAAGGCAAAGAACAAAAAGGGCCACTGTACAGCAAAATTCTAAAAGGACAAAGGGTGTTAATAAAACAAGCCTGAAGGCTTTGTGTCTTAATGCAAGGAGTATCCGCAATAAGGTGGATGAATTAATTGTGCAAATAGATGTTAACAAATATGATGTGATTGGGATTACGGAGACGTGGCTCCAGGATGATCAGGGCTGGGAACTCAACATTCAGGGGTATTCAACATTCAGGAAGGATAGAATAAAAGGAAAAGGAGGTGGGGTAGCATTGCTGGTTAAAGAGGAGATTAATGCAATAGTTAGGAAAGACACTAGCTTGGATGATGTGGAATCTATATGGGTAGAGCTGCAGAACACCAAAGGGCAAAAAACGTTAGTAGGAGTTGTGTACAGACCTCCAAACAGTAATAGGGATGTTGGGGAGGGCATCAAACAGGAAATTAGGGGTGCATGCAATAAAGGTGTAGCAGTTATAATGGGTGACTTTAATATGCACATAGATTGGGCTAGCCAAACTGGAAGCAATACGGTGGAGGAGGATTTCCTGGAGTGCATAAGGGATGGTTTTCTAGACCAATATGTTGAGGAACCAACTAGGGGGGAGGCCATCTTAGACTGGGTGTTGTGTAATGAGAGAGGATTAATTAGCAATCTCATTGTGCGAGGCCCCTTGGGGAAGAGTGACCATAATATGGTGGAATTCTGCATTAGGATGGAGAATGAAACAGTAAATTCAGAGACCATGGTCCAGAACTTAAAGAAGGGTAACTTTGAAGGTATGAGGCGAGAATTGGCTAGGATAGATTGGCGAATGATACTTAGGGGGTTGACTGTGGATGGGCAATGGCAGACATTTAGAGACCGCATGGATGAAGTACAACAATTGTACATTCCTGTCTGGCGTAAAAATAAAAAGGGGAAGGTGGCTCAACCGTGGCTATCTAGGGAAATCAGGGATAGTATTAAAGCCAAGGAAGTGGCATACAAATTGGCCAGAAATAGCAGCGAACCTGGGGACTGGGAGAAATTTAGAACTCAGCAGAGGAGGACAAAGGGTTTGATTAGGACAGGGAAAATGGAGTACGAGAAGAAGCTTGCAGGGAACATTAAGGCGGATTGCAAAAGTTTCTATAGGTATGTAAAGAGAAAAAGGTTGGTGAAGACAAACGTAGGTCCCCTGCAGTCAGAATCAGGGGAAGTCATAACGGGGAACAAAGAAATGGCGGATCAATTGAACAAGTACTTTGGTTCGGTATTCACTAAGGAGGATACAAACAACCTTCCGGATATAAAAGGGGTCAGAGGGTCTAGTAAGGAAGAGGAACTGAGGGAAATCTTTATTAGTCGGGAAATTGTGTTGGGGAAATTGATGGGATTGAAGGCAGATAAATCCCCAGGGCCTGATGGCCTGCATCCTAGAGTACTTAAGGAGGTGGCCTTGGAAATAGCGGATGCATTGACAGTCATTTTCCAACATTCCATTGACTCTGGATCAGTTCCTATGGAGTGGAGGGTAGCCAATGTAACCCCACTTTTTAAAAAAGGAGGGAGAGAGAAAACAGGGAATTATAGACCGGTCAGCCTGACCTCAGTAGTGGGTAAAATGATGGAATCAATTATTAAGGATGTCATAGCAGTGCATCTGGAAAATGGTGACATGATAGGTCCAAGTCAGCATGGATTTGTGAAAGGGAAATCATGCTTGACAAATCTTCTGGAATTTTTTGAGGATGTTTCCAGTAAAGTGGACAAAGGAGAACCAGTTGATGTGGTATATTTGGACTTTCAGAAGGCTTTCGACAAGGTCCCACACAAGAGATTAATGTGCAAAGTTAAAGCACATGGGATTGGGGGTAGTGTGCTGACGTGGATTGAGAACTGGTTGTCAGACAGGAAGCAAAGAGTAGGAGTAAACGGGTACTTTTCAGAATGGCAGGCAGTGACTAGTGGAGTGCCGCAAGGTTCTGTGCTGGGGCCCCAGCTGTTTACATTGTACATTAATGATTTAGACGAGAGGATTAAATGTAGTATCTCCAAATTTGCGGATGATACTAAGTTGGGTGGCAGTGTGAGCTGCGAGGAGGATGCTATTAGGCTGCAGAGTGACTTGGATAGGTTAGGTGAGTGGGCAAATGCATGGCAGATGAAGTATAATGTGGATAAATGTGAGGTTATCCACTTTGGTGGTAAAAACAGAGAGACAGACTATTATCTGAATGGTGACAGATTAGGAAAAGGGAAGGTGCAACGAGACCTGGGTGTCATGGTACATCAGTCATTGAAGGTTGGCATGCAGGTACAGCAGGCGGTTAAGAAAGCAAATGGCATGTTGGCCTTCATAGCGAGGGGATTTGAATACAGGGGCAGGGAGGTGTTGCTACAGTTGTACAGGGCCTTGGTGAGGCCACACCTGGAGTATTGTGTACAGTTTTGGTCTCCTAACTTGAGGAAGGACATTCTTGCTATTGAGGGAGTGCAGCGAAGGTTCACCAGACTGATTCCCGGGATGGCGGGACTGACCTATCAAGAAAGATTGGATCAATTGGGCTTGTATTCACTGGAGTTCAGAAGAATGAGAGGGGACCTCATAGAAACGTTTAAAATTCTGACGGGTTTAGACAGGTTAGATGCAGAAAGAATGTTCCCAATGTTGGGGAAGTCCAGAACCAGGGGTCACAGTCTGAGGATAAGGGGTAAGCCATTTAGGACCGAGATGAGGAGAAACTTCTTCACCCAGAGAGTGGTGAACCTGTGGAATTCTCTACCACAGAAAGTAGTTGAGGCCAATTCACTAAATATATTCAAAAGGGAGTTAGATGAAGTCCTTACTACTCGGGGGATCAAGGGTTATGGCGAGAAAGCAGGAAGGGGGTACTGAAGTTTCATGTTCAGCCATGAACTCATTGAATGGCGGTGCAGGCTAGAAGGGCTGAATGGCCTGCTCCTGCACCTATTTTCTATGTTTCTATGTTTCTATGTTTCCCTGTGTGTGTGTGTGAGTGTGTGTGTGTGTGTCTGTGTCCCTGTGTGTGTGGTGTGCGTGGTGTGTGTGTGTGTCTGTGTCCCTGTGTGTGTGGTGTGTGTGGTGTGTGTGTCTGTGTCCCTGTGTGTGTGGTGTGCGTGGTGTGTGTGTGTGTGAGTGTGGAGAGAGAGAGGACCACAGTTCATGTTTGGGTTCTGACACAGACTCTCAGACTTGAAACTGGAACTGGCCATCCCTCGCCCCACACACACAGATTCACAGATAGGCCGAGCGTTTCGTCTCTCCTATAAATTCACACCGACACCCCCCCGGGTTCCCCTTCACCCCCTCCCCTCCCCCCAGGGCTCCCCTTCACCCCCAGGCTCCCCTCCCCCCACTCCCCCCAACTCCCCTTCACCCCCGGGCTCCCCCCACTCCCCCCCACCGGCTCCCCTTCACCCCCCCCCGCCACCCCCCGGAGTCAGGGACCAGCCCCCCCGACCCCCACATTAAATCTGATGTAACGACATAGAAACACAGAAATTTACAGCGGCCGACAAAGGGCCACACGGCCCTCGGCCAGCAGCCCTGGAGGTTACATCTAAACCTATGAACAATGAACAATGACAGAAAGGCAAAGAGCACCCGGCCCAACCAGTCCGCCCCACACAACTGCAACACCCCTTACACTGAAACATTCTACACTCCACCCCAACCGGAGCCATGGGATCTCCTGGGAGAGGCAAAAACCAGATAAAAACCCAGGCCAATGTAGGGAGAAAAAATCTGGGAAAATTGCTCTCCGACCCATCCAGGGGTCGACACTAGCCTTGCATTTCTCTCGCGCCTTTCACAACCTTCGGACGTCCCAAAGCGCTTCACATCCAACGAAGTACGTGTTTAACGTGGTCACGAAACACTGACAGTGCAGCACGCCCCCAGTACTGCACTGATGTGGGACTTGAACCCACAACCTTCTGACTCCGAGGCGACAACGCTGAGCCCCATTCTGTGCAGTGGTTCAATACAACTGAGTGGTCGCTGGGCCACTGCACAGGGCAGTGAAGAGTTGAGAATGTTGGTGTGGCTCTGGAGTCACCTGTAGGCCCAGAGCGGGTAAGGACAGCAGGTTCCCTCCCTGAAGGGCATCACTGAACCCGTTGTGTTTTTCTGACAATCCAACAGCTTTCACGCTCATGTTTACTCGTACTTGCAATTTATTTCCAGACTTTAAAAAAAACTGAATTAAAATTCCCAAACCACCATGGTGGGATTTGACCTCACGTTCCCCAGATTGCTCAACTAGTAACAGAACCACGACATATATTGAAGGAATGCTGGAGATACTCAGCGGGTCAGGCAGCATCGGTGGATAAACACAGGTCAGTTGGCGTTTGACGAACAGCTCATTCCCCACGGCTGGAAGATAGCCCACACCAACATTTCATAGAAACATAGAAAATAGGTGCAGTAGTGGGCCATTCGGCCCTTCGAGCCTGCACCACCATTCAATATGATCATGGCTGATCCTCTATTGCAACACCATGTTCCCGCATTCTCCCCACACCCCTTGATGCCTTTTGTGTCTAGAAATCTATCCATCTCCCTCTTAAATATATTCAGTGACTGGCCTCCACAGCCGTCTGTGGTAGAGAATTCCACAGGTTCACCACCCTCTGAGTGAAAACATTTCTCCTCATCTCGGTCCTAAATTTCTTACCCTGTATCCTGAGACTGTGACCCCTTGTTCTAGACTTCCCAGCCCCGGGGAAACATCCTCCCCACATCCAGTCTATCCAACCCCGTCAGAATTTTATACGTTTCAATGAGATCCCCTCTCATTCTTCTAAACTCCAGTGAATACAGGCCCAGTCGATCCAATCTCTCCTCATACGACAGTCCTGCCATCCCAGGAATCAGTCTGGTGAACCTTCGCTGCACTCCCTCTATTTCAGAAGAAAATGAAGAAGGGAAGTAAGGAGGCGGGGAACAGAATTGAAGAAGTACACAGCGTATGTTTCTATGTAGGGGCTGCTGACTGCCATAAACACGAGCAGTTCTCAGAGAACTGCTTCCTGTACAGGAACTGTGACCCGGGGCAATTTCCGTTTCGAGCTCCTTCCGTTTTTCTTTTTATCCCTGACATCAATGATTAAATTTATACAATAGTGAACGACAGATACTGACTTCTCCAACATAGACTCAGACATTTACAGCACAGGAGGAGGCCATTCGGCCCATCGTGTCCGTGCCGGCCGACCAAGAGCTACCCAGCCTAATCCCACTTTCCCGCTCTCGGTCCATAGCCCTGCAGGTTACGGCACTTCAGGTACACATCCAAGTACTGTTTAAATGTGGTGAGGGTTTCTGCCTCTACCACCCTTTCAGGCAGTGAGTTCCAGACCCCCACCACCCTCTGGGTGAAGACATTTCTCCTCATCTCCCCTCTAATTCTTCTTGTTGACCCCTCTGCTAAGGGGAATAGGCCATTTATATCCACTCTAGTCCCCTCATAACTTTATACATCTCAATTAAATCTCCTCTCAGCTTCCTCTGCTCCAAAGAAAACAACCGCAGCCTACCCAATCTGTCCTCATCGCTAAAATTCTCCAGTTCCGGCAACGTCCTCGTAAATCTCCTCTGTACCCTCTCCAGTGCAATCACATCTTTCCTGTAATGTGGTGACCAGAACTGCACGCAGTACTCCAGCTGTGGCCTAACCAGTGTTTTATACAGTTCAAGCATAACCCCCCTGCTCTTGTATTCTATGCCTCGGCTAATAAAGGCAAGTATTCCGTATGCCTTCTTAACCAACCACCTTATCCACCTGGCCTGCTACCTTCAGGGATCTGTGGACCTGCACTCCCAGGTCCCTCTGTTCCTCTACACTTCTCAGTGTCCTACCATTTATCTTGTTGCCCCTCCCCAAATGCCCTCATGAACAGGAAATGCTGGAAACATTCAGCAGGTCAGGCAGCGTCTGTGGAGAGAAAGAGAGTTAACGTTTCGGCTCGATAACCTTTCATCAGAACTGGAAACAGTTGGCGACGTAACCGGTTTTGTGCAGGTGTCGGGGGCAGGGAAAGTAGGGAGGGGAGGAGAGAACAACAGGGAAGATCTGTGACAGGGCAGAAGGCAGGAGAGATTAAATGACACCAGGGTGGATGGTGCCAATCAAAAGGAGATGGGAATGGGACGAGAAAAGAAACAGAAGGTGGGTGTGGAGGGGTGTAAATGGGAATGGCAGAAACATCAACAGACTCATGAGGTCACGGTCTGCAATTGGTGAACTCCACGTTGGGTCCAGAAGGCTGTAAAGTGCCTAAACAAAGGATGAGATGCTGTTCCTCGAGCTTGCGTTGAGCTTCGTTGGAACAGTGTAGGAGGCCAAGGGCGGAGAGGTCAGAGTGGGAATGGAGTGGAGAATTAAAGTGACAGGCGACCGGAAGCCCAGGGTCACACTTACGGACTGAACGGAGGTACTCCGCAAAGCGGTCACTCAATCTACGTTTGGTCTCCCCAATGTGGAGGAGACCACACCGTGAGCAGTGAATACAGTATACTGAATTGCAAGAAGTACACGTAAATCGCTGTTTCAGCTGGAAGGAGTGTCTGGGGCCCTGGACAGTGGGATGGGAGGAGGTGAAAAGCAGGGGGATTTAATATGCTGATGTCAATTTATTACAGAGACCCCGGGTTCTACTTGTTTGGCTGAGGGAGAAAGTGTTTAATTCCAGCCTCCACAGGTAGTTCGAATTGAAGGACAAATAAAGAATGGCCAGCCAGCCAATAGAATTAAGGGAAATGCAGTCAGTATTTAATGGGCTTGGTTTCAGTAACCTTCACGGGATTTCTGTGGGAAACATAGAAACATATAAACTATGTGCAGGAGTTGGCCATTCGGCCCTTCGAGCCTGCACCACCATTCAATAAGATCATGGCTGATCATTCACCTCAGTACCCCTTTCCTGCTTTCTCTCCATTCCCCTTGATCCCTTTAGCCGTAAGGGCCATATCTAACTCTCTCTTGAATATATCCAATGAACTGGCATCAACAATTCTCTGCGGCAGGGAATTCCACAGGTTCACCACTCCCTGAGTGAAGAAGTTTCTCCTCATCTCGGTCCTAAATGGCTTACCCCTTATCCTTAGACTGTGACCCCTGGTCCTGGACTTCCCCAACATCAGGAACATTCTTCCTGCATCTAACCTGCCCAGTCTCGTCAGAATTTTATATGCTTCTCTGGGATCGCCTCTCATTCTTCTAAATTCCAGTGACTATAAGCCTAGTCGATCCAGTCTTTCTTCATATGTCAGTCCTGCCATCCCGGGAATCAGTCTGGTGAACCTTCGCTGCACTCCCTCAATAGCAAGAATATCCTTCCTCAGATTAAGAGACCAAAACTGCACACAATACTCACCAAGGCCCTATACAACTGCAGCAAGACCTCCCTGCTCCTATACTCAAATCCTCTCGCTATAAAGGCCAACATGCCATTTGCCTGCTGTACCTGCATGCCAACTTTCAATGACTGATATAACATGACACCCAGGTCTCATTGCACCTCCCCTTTTAATAATCTGCCTTCCTGTTTTTGCCACCAAAGTGAATAACCTCACACTTATCCACATTATACTGCATCTGCCATGCATTTGCCCATTCACCTAACCTGTCCAAGTCACCCTGCAGCCTCTTAGCATCCTCCTCACAGCTCACACTGTCACCCAGCTTAGTGTCATCTGCAAACTTGGAGATATTACTCTCAATTCCTTCATCTAAATCATTGATATATTGTAAATAGCTGGGGACCCAGCACTGAACCTTGTGGTACCCCACTAGTCACTACCTGCCATTCTGAAAAGGACCCGTTTATTCCCACTCTTTGCTTCCTGTCTGCCAACCAGTTCTCTTTCCATGTCAGTACATTACCCCCAATACCATGTGCTTTGATTTTGCACACCAATCTCTTGTGCGGGACCTTGTCAAAAGCCTTTTGAAAGTCCAAATACACCACATCCACTGGTTCTTCCTTGTCCACTCTACTAGTTACATCTTCAAAAAATTCTGGATTTGTCAAGCATGATTTCCCTTTCATAAATCCATGCTGACTTGGACCGATCCTGTCACTGCTTTCCAAATGCGCTGCTATTACATCTTTAATAATTGATTCCAACATTTTCCCCACTACTGATGTCAGGCTAACCGGTCTATAATTACCTGCTTTCTCTCTCCCTCCTTTTTTTAAAAGTGGTATTACATTAGCTACCCTCCAGTCCATAGGAACTGATCCAGAGTTGATAGACTGTTCAAAAATGATCACCAATGCATCCAGTATTTCTAGAGCCACTTCCTTAATACTCTGGGATGCAGACTATCAGGCCCTGGGGATTTATCAGCCTTCAATCCCATCAATTTCTCTAACACCATTTTCTGACTATTAAGGATTTCCCTCAGTTCCTCCTTTTCGCTAGACCCTTGGTCCCCTAATATTTCCAGATGGTTATTTGTGTCTTCTTTAGTGAAGACAGAACCAAAGTATTTGTTCAATTGGTCTGCCATTCACAGCCAGCAGAAAATCGTGCTACATCTCTGGTTCCATCCTGACACTTCACCGTGCCCAAACTTCAGCTACTTCATCAATGACCTTCCCCCCATCATAGGATCAGAAGTGGGGATGTTCACTGATGGCTGCACAGTGTTCAGTGCCATTCGCAACTCCTCAGATAACAGAGCAGTCCGTGCCCACATGCAGCAAGACCTGGACAACATTCAGGCTTGGCCTGATAAGCGGCAAGTAACATTCGCACCACACAAGTGTCAGGCAATGACCATCTCCAACAAGCGAGAGTCTAACCACCGCTCCTTGACATTCAATGGCATTACCATCGTCGAATCCCCCACCATCAACATCCTGGGGGTCACCATTGACCAGAAGCTTAACTGGACCAGCCACATAAATACTGTGGCCACAAGAGCAGGTCAGAGGCTGGGTATTCTGCGGTGAGTGTCTCACCTCCTGACTCCCCAAAGCCTTTCCGCCATCTACAAGGCACAAGTCAGGAGTGTGATGAAACACTCTCCACTTGCCTGGATGAGTGCAGCTCCAACAACACTCAAGAAGCTCGACACCATCCAGGACAAAGCAGCCGCTTGATTGACACCCCATTCCCCACCTTCAACATTCACTCCCTCCACCACTGGCGCCCCCTGGCTGCAGTGTGTACCATCTACAAGATGCACTGCAGCAACTCGCCAAGGCTTCTTCGACAGCACCTTCCAAACTCCCGACCTCTACCGCAGAGAAGGACAAGGGCAGCAGGTGCATGGGAACACCACCACCTCCACGTTCCCCTCCCAGTCACACATCATCCTGACTTGGAAATATATCGGCCGTTCCTTCATCGTTGCTGGGTCACAATCCTGGAACTCCCTCCCTAACAGCACTGTGGGAGCACCTTCACCACACGGACTGCAGCGGTTCAAGAAGGCGGCTCACCACCACCTTCTCAAGGGGCAATCAGGGATGGGCAATAAATGCCGGCCAGGAATAAGGGTTTTGCCAGAAGCGGACAGCACAGGAGGAGGCTGTTCGGCCCGTTATGCCTATACCGGCTCTGTGAAAGAGTTTGAACCCATTCCCCACTCTTTCCCCAGGGCCATGTAAATGTTCTCCTATTCCAGTATTTATCCAATTCCCTTTTAACAGTTACATGGAACCTGCTTCCTCTGCCCTGGCAGAGGTGAATTTCTCTTTGGCCAATCGCCTTAAATATGTCCTTTGTTTCCCAACCCTCCTGTGAATGGAAATGGTTTCTCGTATTTACTCTCACAAAACCCCTCATCATTTTGTCTTTTCTGCCTCTCCCAGGAGAGTGCAAAGCTGCAGTGGATGGACAGACGGGGTGTCATGATGCTTACTTGCCCCATGATGGTAGGGACCATGGGCTAGACCCTCCACTTTTGAGTTTTGGGCGATATTTCTGGCGTGGGCGGGAAAAAAGGGTTTCCAGATCCTCGCCCATTACCAAAACACCTACATTTTTGAAAATAGGCATTACCGCGAGCGATATGAAATGGGCGTTAGCGCTAAATTTTTCTGACCTTCTGCCGTAAAGTGTGGCCGTCCTTAGCGACGGCATGGCAACGCTCGATGCCCGCAGTTCTGGCGGTCAAGGGTCAACATGACATGCGCTGAAGAGGAGACAGAGAGAGAGGGAGCTGAGAGGCACTGAAAGTGTGTGTGGGTGTGGTGTGTGCTTGTCTGGCTGTTGTTGGAGGCACGAGGGAGATTCACCAGCAGCAAAAAGCCCACTGAGCACCAAGAACATAGTTGGCACCGAGTTTTTGTCCAACAAATAAGATATAACATGGGAGGGATGGAGGAGGCCCTGGAGCTGGTAACCAGGAACACTGGTGGCAGAGGGCTCCCAGTGGTCCCAGAGTGTGGCACTGTACCCCAAGGTGATGTACCCCCAATGCCACCACACATGAGAGCCAGCAGCAACATCTTGTTTCTGGCTCGGAGCACGCTCCCACCTCGGGACCGTCCTCTCCCGTATCCGTCCAAGCAGTGCCTCGGCCATCACCCCCGACCCCCCCCCCCGTGCCCCGCCAATGAAGCATTGCCTGAGGGGCTCCTCGGCCAGGTATCTTGGAGTCAGGAGGGGGCGTGGAAGGGGTAGAGGTCGGGAGGAGAAGCGGGGGCTGGGGGGAAGAGTTGGTTTCTATAGAAATACTGATGATTTCAGACTAATGTTCGGTTTAAGTGTTTTTTATTTAACAAAACCTTGTAGTACATTGGCTCAGATAGCTGCACCATTACACGCTGGTGATTCCTTAACATCAACCGCTATAATTACACGTAACTTCAATCAACTTAAACTTTAACAGTCACCAAGGTGATGTCCACCATTGATATATGACCTGCACACCCAGCAGTGTGTTAGCCTTGTAAATACCACCAACGTTCTTTCAGGCAAAGCGATCATTGATGAGCTCCTGACGTAAGGCTCTTGCAGCTGTCATGCCACCACGGGCCCTTTCATTTGGGGGCGGGGGCATGGTTTCAGCGTGCGCCTGATTGTCTGGGCTGATGTCAGCGTCCGCCTCCTCATCCTCCTCTTCCTCTCTCTGGTGAGGTGGACTGTCAGACTCATCAGGCAATTCTTGTCCCCTCCTGATAGCCAAGTTGTGTAGCATGGAGCACAGCACCACGAATTGAGCTACCTGCTCAGGGTGGTATTGGAGCTCGCCTCCTGAGTGGTCCAGGCATCTAAAGTGCTGCTTCAGCACTACAGTGGTTTTCTCCACAATATTGCGAGTTGCTCTGTGGCTCTCGTACCGCCTCTTGGCCTCGGTGTGGGTATCACGCAGTGGGGTCATCAGCCAGGTAATGAGGCCATATCCTTTGTCACCAAGCATCCAGCATTGACCTTGTGGCTGATTGTTAAACAACTCAGATACAGTGCTCTCACGCAGGATGTGAGCATCATGGATGCTGCCCGGAAATTGAGCATTCACTGCCAGTATAATTTGCTGGTGGTCGACAACCAGCTGGACATTCAGGGAGTGGAATCCCTTGCAGTTCCTGAAAACCTCAGCATCCTGAAAAGGTGCCCGCATCGCGATGTGCGTACAGTCTATTGCTCCCTGCACCTTGGGGAAGTTTGTAATTCTGGAGAATCCTAGAGCCCTCTCACTCTGTGCCTCCCTGGTCAGAGGGAAGTTGATCAAGTCCCTCCTGCGTGGGTACAGGGCTTCAGTGACCTGTCTAATGCAGCAATGTGTGGCATTCTGAGAAAGTCCGCAAATGTTGCCAGCTGTGGCCTGAAAAGAACCCGAGGCATAGAACGAAAGTGCCGCAGTGACTTTGACCTCGACGGACAGTGCAGTACTGATGGTGCTGGCAGGCTGCAGATCTGCCCTTATCAGCTGGCATACCTCAGCGATAACCTCTTTGTGGAAGCGCAGTCTCCGAAGTCAGGTGGTGTCGGGCACGTTGAGGTAAGAATGCGTCTCCCTGTACTTGCGGGGGGTGTAACGTCTGGTCCTCCTCATCTGTCTGTCACGTCTTATATTGTACACATAATGCAGTGGAGTGTACCTTCAGCGATGTTGAGTCTGCTGCATGTATTTGGTCACCAAGAGAGGGTGAGAAAGGACAGGCCCCATTGCAGTAGCTCTCTGTTTTCTACCGATTGGTCACAAACAAGGAATGTCCCGACGAAGACACCTCTTCAATTCCAATCGGTCATAGTGTGGTCAAGATGTTTATAGAGATATTCACATCAACTCCAACAACCTGCAGAGTAGATCCGAACTCCCCCGAGGTTGAAACACAGCGGCCTTTTAAAGGGTGCTACATGTGATCTACAACATGGCGTCCATAACGCTGTGATTAGTTCCGGTTAGTTCCACGTTTTATGGGCGATTGTTTGAGCGAGCGATATGTGTGCGAGGCGGTGAAATTGACGCTGGACGATCTCCAGGGCCGCTAGTTTGGGTAAATATGCTCTTTGTGACAAAAAACAGTGGGCGGGCGTTAATATTGAATCTCGGCGTTAAATCCACGAGGAAAGTAACGCTGGGCGATACTATGGGCGTTGACCCAATCTGCTGACCCTGGCCGAAAAAAGTGGGTGGGCGATAATGGGCATTAAACCCATTGGGAAAATAACGCTTGGCGATAAGTCTCCTAAAAATGCCCGTCAGTTTCCATTTTGTGCCAAAATGGGTGATTTCTGGGTGTTATACGTCATTTCAACGGGAAATTGGTCATTAAGCAGGCAAAGAAAGTGGAGGTTCTAGCCCAAGGCCTTTCCCTGTCCATCATTTCTGTATTTGTGTCTGAGGCTGGGAGCAGCTTTCTAACGTTTATACCTGGTGAGCTGGCACATCCCAGTGGCCCGGGACCATTACTGCAGCACCATTGTGACATTGTTCCTGCACCAAACAGTCGACAGACAGTGCCTATGGAGAGTCAGCACCCAGTGTGGTCCCAACACTGTGAGATCAGTGCACCAGGGCCACGAGAAGGTTGCCCTGACAGAGGCCAGAAAAGATTGAAGGCATAGAAACATCGAAAATAGGAGCAGTAGTGGGCCATTCGGCCCTTCGAGCCTGCACCGCCATTCAACATGATCATGGCTGATCCTCTATCTCAACACCATATTCCCACTTTTTTCCCATGCTCCTTGATGTATTTTGTTTCTAGAAATCTATTTATCTCCCTCTTAAATATATTCAGTGACTTGGCCTCCACAGCCTTCTGTGGTAGAGAATTTCTCAGGTTCACCACCCTCTGAGTGAAAAAATGTCTCCTCATCTCAGTTTTAAATCGGCGGCCCCTTATTCTAAGACCATGCCCCCTAGTTCTAGTCTCCCCCATCAGTGGAAACATCCTCTCTGCATCCACCTTGTCAAGCCCCCTCATAATCTTATACATTTCGATAAGATCACCTCTCATTCTTCTGAATTTCAATGAGTAGAGGCCCAACCTACTCAACCTTTCCTCATAAGTCAACCCCCTCATCTCCAGAATCAACCTAGTGAACCTTCTCTGAACCGCCTCCAAAGCAAGTATATCCTTTCGTAAATATGGAAACCAAAACTGCACGCAGTACTCCAGGTGTGGCCTCACCAACACCCTGTATAACTGTAGCAAGACTTCCCTGCTTTTATACTCTATCCCCCTTTGCAATAAAGGCCAAGATACCATTGGCCTTCCTGATCACTTGCTGTACCTGCATACTAACCTTTTGTGTTTCATGCACAAGTACCCCCAGGTCCCGCTGTACTGCAGCACTTTGTAATCTTTCTCCATTTAAATAATAACTTGCTCTTTGGATTTTTTCTGCCAAAGTACATGACCTCACACTTTCCAACATTGTACTCCATCTGCCAAATTTTTGCCCACTCACTTAGCCTGTCTATGTCCTTTTGCAGGTTTTTTGTGTCCTCCTCACACATTGCTTTTCCTCCCATCTTTTTATCGTTATGCGGGAGGGGTGATGGTTGCGGGGGGGTTATGCGGGAGGGGTGATGGTTGCAGGGGGGTTATGGGAGAGGGATGATTGTCGGAGGGTTATGGGGGAGGGGTGATGGTCGGGGGGGGTTAGAAGGGGTCAGACAGAGCGAGGGATTTAGAAGGGGTCAGACAGAGTGGGGGGGTTTAGAAGGGGTCAGACAGAGTGGGTTTAGAAGGGGTCAGACAGAGCGGGGGGGTTTAGAAGGGGTCAGACAGAGCGGGTTTAGAAGGGGTCAGACAGAGCGGGGGGGTTAGAAGGGGGCAGACAGAGCGGGGATGTTTAGAAGGGGTCAGACAGAGCTGGGGGGTTTAGAAGGGGTCAGACAGAGCGGGGATGTTTAGAAGGGGTCAGACAGAGCGGGGGGGTTTAGAAGGGGTCAGACAGAGCGGGGATGTTTAGAAGGGGTCAGACAGAGCTGGGGGGTTTAGAAGGGGTCAGACAGAGCGGGGATGTTTAGAAGGGATCTGACAGAGCGGGGGGGTTTAGAAGGGGTCCGACAGAGCGGGGGGGGTTTAGAAGGGGTCAGACAGAGCGGGGGGGTTTAGAAGGGGTCAGACAGAGTGGGGGGGTTTAGAAGGGGTCCGACAGAGCGGGGGGGTTTAGAAGGGGTCCGACAGAGTGGGGGAGTTTAGAAGGGGTCAGACAGAGCGGGGGGGTTTAGAAGGGGTCAGACAGAGCGGGGATGTTTAGAAGGGGTCTGACAGAGCGGGGGGGTTTAGAAGGGGTCAGACAGAGTGGGGTTAGAAGGGGTCAGACAGAGCGGGGGTTTTCGAAGGAGTCAGACAGAGCGGGGGGGGGGGGGTTTAGAAGGGGCCAGACTGAGCGGGGGGGGGTTTAGATGAGGTTGGACAAAGTGGGGGGGGGGGGTTAGAAGGGGTCAGACAGAGCGGCGGGGTTTAGAAGGGGTCAGACAGAGCGGCGGGGTTTAGAAGGGGTCAGACAGAGCGGGGGGGTTAGAAGGGGTCAGACAGAGCGGAGTTTAGAAGGGGTCAGACAGAGCGGGGGGGTTCAGAAGGGGTTGGACAAAGTGGGGGGGGGGGGTTAGAAGGGGTCAGACAGAGCGGAGGGTTTAGAAGGGGTCAGACAGAGCTGGGGGGTATAGAAGGGGTCAGACAGAGTGGGGGGGTTTAGAAGGGGTCAGACAGAGCGTGGGGGTTTAGAAGGGGTCAGACAGAGCGGGGATGTTTAGAAGGGGTCTGACAGAGCGGGGGGGTTTAGAAGGGGTCCGACAGAGCGGGGGGCTTTAGAAGGGGTCAGACAGAGCGGGGGGATTTAGAAGGGGTCAGACAGAGCGGGGGGGTTTAGAAGGGGTCAGACAGAGCGGGGGGGGTTTAGAAGGGGTCAGACAGAGTGGGGGGGTTTAGAAGGGGTCCGACAGAGCGGGGGGGTTTAGAAGGGGTCAGACAGAGTGGGGGAGTTTAGAAGGGGTCAGACAGAGCGGAGGATTTAGAAGGGGTCAGACAGAGCGGGGATGTTTAGAAGGGGTCTGACAGAGCGGTGGGGTTTAGAAGGGGTCCGACAGAGCGGGGGGGTTTAGAAGGGGTCAGACAGAGCGGGGATGTTTAGAAGGGGTCTGACAGAGCGGGGGGGTTGAGAAGGGGTCCGACAGAGCGGGGGGGTTTAGAAGGGGTCAGACAGAGCGGGGGTGTTTAGAAGGGGTCAGACAGAGCGGGGGGGTTTAGAAGGGGTCAGACAGAGTGGGGTGGGTTAGAAGGGGTCCGACAGAGCGGGGGGGTTTAGAAGGGGTCTGACAGACCCGGGGGGTTTAGAAGGGGTCAGACAGAGCGGGGATGTTTAGAAGGGGTCTGACAGAGCGGGGGGGTTTAGAAGGGGTCAGACAGAGTGGGGGGGTTTAGAAGGGGTCAGACAGAGCGGGGGTTTTCGAAGGGGTCAGACAGAGCGGGGGGGGGGGGGGTTTAGAAGGGGCCAGGCTGAGCGGGGGGGGGTTTAGAAGTGGTTGGACAAAGTGGGGGGGGCGGTTAGAAGGGGTCAGACAGAGCGGGTTTAGAAGGGGTCAGACAGAGCGGGGGGGTTTAGAAGGGGTCAGACAGAGCGGGGGGGTTTAGAAGGGGTCAGACAGAGCAGGGGGGTTTAGAAGGGGTTGGACAAAGTGGGGGGGGTTAGAAGGGGTCAGACAGAGCAGGTTTAGAAGGGGTTGGACAGAGCGGGGGGGTTTAGAAGGGGTCAGACAGAGCGGGGGGGTTTAGAAGGGGTCAGACAGAGCGGGGGGGTTTAGAAGGGGTCTGACAGAGCGGGGGGGTTTAGAAGGGGTCAGACAGAGCGGGGGGGGTTTAGAAGGGGTCAGACAGAGCGGGGGGGTTTAGAAGGGGTCGGACAGAGCGGTTGGGTTTAGAAGGGGTCAGACAGAGCGGGGGGGTTTAGAAGGGGTTGGACAGAGCGGGGGGGTTTAGAAGGGGTCAGACAGAGCGGGGGGGTTTAGAAGGGGTCAGACAGAGCGGGGGGGTTTAGAAGGGGTCAGACAGAGCGGGGGGGTTTAGAAGGGGTCAGACAGAGCGGGGGGTACAGTATAGTAAGCTGACGAAGGAGAACAAGCCGCCTGTGGCAGGGTTGGGTGATGGGGGGAGGACATTGGCCAGTGGGAGGTTTTGGAGCAGGTTCGAACATAGAGCACGTGGCCATACTGTTGTAAGCAGTAACACGAAGCAATAAGCATGGCTACGGGGAGAGGGAGGGAGGGAGGAGAGGTTTGAGGGAGAGGAGGAAGAGGGGGATGAGAGGAGGGAGACTGGTTGGTGGATGTCTCGGGAATGATGGGAGGAGGGGTGGATGGGGGAAGGGGAATCAGGAGAACAGGGAGAGTTGAGGAAGATACAGATAGAATCATAGAATGATACAACACAGGAGTAGGTCATTCGGCCCATCGTGCCTGTACCGGCTCTGTGACAGAGCGATCCAACTCATCCCACTCTCTCGCTCTGCGAGTTTTTCCCGTTCAAGTATTTATCCAGTTCCCTTTCCGTGTAATTGTTGAATCTGCTCCCACTGTCCTTTCAGGCAGCACGTTCCCGATCACAACAACTGTCTGCCAAAAGAAGATGTCCTCAGCTCCGCTCTGGTCCTTTGGCCAATCACCTTAAATCCGTGTCCTCTGGTTACTGACCCTCCTGTCACTGGAAACAGTCTCTCCTTATTACCCTGATTTACACACAGCAGAAGTCCCTCAGCCCCGGTACCATTCGAGCAAATCCCCTCAGCACCCTCTCCAGTCCTCCACATCCTTCCTACAGTGCGGTGCCCAGAATTGGACACAATACTCCAGCTGGGGCCTCACCAGTGGTTTATAAATGGTTAGAATAGTTTCCTCACCTCTGTACTCGGTTGCTCTGTTAATAAACCCAAGGATCCGTGAGCTTTCTCAACAGCCTTCTCAACTTGTGCTGCCACCTTCAAAGACTTGAATACATACAGCCCCCGAGGTCTCTGTTCCCGCATCACCTTTCCTCATTCTTCCGACTGAAAAGTAGCACTTCACATGATTCTGTGTTAAATGTCACCTGCCACGTGTCTGCCCATTTCTCCAGTCTGTCTGTGCTCTCCTGAACTCTGTCACTACCCTCCTCACTGTTCACTACATTTACCAGTTTCATGTTATCTGCACACTTTGAAATGATGCCCTGTATAGCCAAGTCTCAGCCATTAATATATATCAGAAAGAGCAGCAACCCCGGGGAACATCATCATCGTCGTCATCATCATACGCAGTCCCTCGGAATCGAGGAAGACTTGCTTCCACTCTTAACATGAGTCCTTAGGTGGCTGAACAGTCCAATACGAGAGCCACAGACTGTCACAGGTGGGACAGATAGTCGTTGAGGGAAGGGTTGGGTGGGACAGGTTTGCCGCACGCTCCTTCCGCTGCCTGCGCTTGATTTCTGCATGCTCCCGGTGACAAGACCCGAGGTGCTCAGCGTCCTCCCGGATGCACTTCCTCCACTTAGGGCGGTCTTTGGCCAGGGACTCCCAGGTGTCAGTGGGGATGTTACACTTTATCAGGGAGGCTTTGAGGGTGTCCTTGTAATATTTCCTCTGCCCACCTTTGGCTCGTTTGCCGTGTAGGAGTTCTGAATAGAGCGCTTGCTTTGGGAGTCTCGTGTCTAGCATGCGGACAATGTGGCCCTGCCCAGCGGAGCTGATCGAGTGTGGTCAATGATTCAATGCTGGGGATGTTAGCCTGGTCGAGGACACTGATGTTGGTGCGTCTGTCCTCCCAGGAGATTTGCAGGATCTTGCGGAGACAGCGTTGGTGGTATTTCTCCAGCGACTTGAGGTGTCTACTGTACATGGTCCATGTCTCTGGGCCATACAGGAGGGCGGGTATCACTACAGCCCTGTAGACCATGAGCTTGCTGGCAGATTTGAGGGCCTGGTCTTCGAACACTCTTTTCCTCAGGCGGCCGAAGGCTGCACTGGCGCACTGGAGGCGGTGTTGAATCTCGTCATCAATGTCTGCACTTGTTGATCAGAGGCTCACGAGGTATGGGAAATGGTCCACGTTGTCCAGGGCCGCGCCGTGGATCTTGATGATTGGGGGGCAGTGCTGTGCGGTGAGGACAGGCTGGTGGAGGACCCTTGTCTTACGGATGTTTAGCGTAAGGCCCATGCTTTCATATGCTTCAGTAAATACGTCGACAATGTCCTGGAGTTCAGCCTCTGAATGTGCGCAGACGCAGACACAGAACACCACTGTATACTTTTCTCCAGTCTGAAAAACTACTGTTCACCACTGCTCTCTATCACTTCGCCCATGTTGTATCCACGTTGCCACTGTACCTTTCATCCCATAGGATTATATTTTGCTTTTTAAAACGTTTTAACAACCTTTAGAAGCTCTTGAAATAAATTGGGAACCTTTATCAACTTTTAACTTTTAAAATAACTTTGGAAGTGACCGTCCTAATGCCTGCTCCCCAGCCAAGCCTCGGGCCATCAAAGGCACTACTCGGAGCCGAGCTTGTGGCCAACACTTCGCCGGAGGCAATTAGGCTTATCGAGCTGTGCCTGGTCTCCAGTTGTCTTGGACCCCCTTGCCACTGGACCGAGACCTTGTTCAGCTAAGCCCGTGTGGTGGCTGGTGTGCAGCGGCCCCCCACGTTAAAAGAACTCACGCACAGGCATCTTCCACTTGGTCAGTATGAAGTTCGGGACCTGGAATGTCAGGACCCTCACGGACAATCCCAACAGCAACAGGCCGGAACGCCGCACCGTGATAGTTGCTCGGGAACTCAGACGTTTTGACATTGACATTGCCGCTCTAAGTGAGACCCGGTGGGCAGGGGAAGGCCAGTTGAAGGAACATGGTGGGGGTTACACCTTCTTCTGGAAAGGGAAACCAGAGGCAGAACGCCGCCTTCATGGAGTCGGCTTTGCCGTCAAGAATGAGCTGGTCGACCGCCTCAAAGACTCCCCTGTGGGGTTAACGAACGGCTCATGATTCTCCGTCTCACCCTATCTCAGAACCAATGTGCCACAGTCATCAGTGCGTACGTCCCCACACTCGATGCAACGGATGAGGCTAAAGAGGGATTTTATTCCAACCTCGAGACATCCTTGTCCCACGTCCCCACGGGCGACAAATTGATCCACCTAGGTGACTTTAATGCCAGGGTCGGCAAAGACACAGCCCTCTGGGGAGGTGTGATCGGCAGAGAGGGGCTAGGGAAAGCCCACTCCAGCGGTACCCTACTCCTGACAAAATGTCTAGAACATGAACTCCTCATCACCAACACCCTGTTCCGCCAGAGGGACAAATACAAGGCATCGTGGCAACACCCTCGCTCCAAACACTGGCACCTGCTCGACTTTGTCATCATCCGAGCCAGGGATCGCAAGGATGTACGCAACACCCGCGCCATGACAGGAGCTGACGACTGCTGGACAGACCATCGCCCAATCCGATCCATCATCAACATTAACATAGCCCCAAAGCCGGGGACAGCAGAAGCAGTGCTGCAAAAAAGTTAATGCTGGGGCACTTAGAGACCCAGCTACGAGAGCTCTATACAGTCAGCGCCTCACAGACAATCTGGCGTGCCTTGATGACCCTGAGATGCTGAATGCCCATAGCGCTTGGTCTGCCCTCCAGGCCTCTATAACCAGTGCCTGTGAAGAGACACTTGGTCACTAACCAGAAAACATCAGGACTGGTTTAATGAAAATGATCAGGAGATCAAAAAACTAATAGATCGCAAGCGCAAAGCATTTCTGAGCCTCAAGCAACAACCCAACTCAGGAGTTGCAAAACAACATTACAGATGGCTCAAGGCTCAGATCTAACAAAAAACTCTGGACCTAAAGAACAGGTGGTGGATGGAGAAAGCACAGGAGACACAACAACTGGCCGACAGCCATGATATGTGAGGATTCTTCGCTACAGTCAAGGCCAGCTACGATCCAAACTCCCAAGGCCCCACCCCACTCCTGGCCAAGAACGGGGAAACACTCATCAAGGACTCCGAGGCTGTCAGGGCCCGCTGGAAGGAGCACTTTGATGATCTCCTCAATTGAGACTCTGCCTTTGACTCGAGTGTTCTCGATTCCATCCCGCAGCACGCGACCCACCACCACCTCAGTGAAACCCCAACGTTGCACGTGGTAGGCTGTTGTGTATGCATGCCTGTTTACTGTGTGATGTCTGTAACACTGTTATGCCACATTGAATGTACCCTTACACTGTACACACCTTACCTGTACACCAGAGGGTGCTGCTGCTGGAGACCTAGGGGTTGCCTGCACACGGCAGGTAACCCAGTATAAAAGGGAACTCATAGCTTGTTGTCGTCACTCAGGAGCTTCAAATAAAGGACTACAGGTCAACACAGTTTAAGTATCATACCCTGCCTCGTGGACTCATTACTAAAGGTGCCTACGTACACCACAATACTCCCATCCTGCTTAGCAGTTGTGGGCCCACCATCCATTGTCTCGTCAGGGACTTACTAGCCCCGGAGAAGACAACTACCAAGAGCTATGAGCAACTTGTAACAATCATACAGGAACAACTAAAACTGAAAGAAAGCATCCTCACAGCCAGGCACCGGTTCTACACTTACTGACGACCTGAGGGCCAAGAAATTGCCAAGTATGCTGCACACTTAAGAAGACTAGCTGCACCGTGTGATTTTGGCGACCACCTTAATGAAGCACTCAGGGACAAATTGCTCTCAGCTGACATCACGGTCACCCTGCAGAAAGCAATTCAAGTGAGCCACGCCGACATGGTTTCGGCCGGCAACTCCAGGTGAATACTGAGCCAGGACTCTAAACCAGTGAGCGCAGTGCACCACATGGATACTCCTAAAGGCAGAAATGCTGCCCCGAGTCCCGCAACCCTGAGTCTGCCACATGGGGCAAACCGGATGGCCCCGTGCTGGCGCTGTGGAGGAAACCACAGGGCCCACCAGTGCCGCTACAAAGACTATGCATGCAAAGGCTGCAAAGAGAAAGGGCACCTTCAGAGAATGTGCAGAAAAGGCTGTACTCACCGCGTCTCTGATGAGCTGGTTGATCACCGGGGCTCCGACACAGATGAAGATGAAGCTGCTCAAACTCTGGGAGAGGAGTATGGAATCTTTACCTTCTCCACTGAAAGTTCTCCATGGATGATGGAAGTGGACATCGGTGGGGTCCCAGTCTCCATGGAGAGCGACACAGGGGCGAGCCAGTCTGTGATGAGCCAAGCGACTTTTGAAAAACTTTGGATGAATCCTGCCACTCGACCAAAACTGTCTCCTGTCCAGGCAAAGCTGCTCACCTATACCAAAGGCAAAATCCAAATCGTTGGCAGTGTAGACGTCCAGGTCTCCCCGGGCGGCGTGTTGAACAAACTCCCCCTGTGGGTTGTAGCCGGCGACAGTCCCACGCTGCTGGGCAGGAATTGGATGAACCGGGTCCACATCAGGCGAAGTGGTGATGTGGAAGAAAAGAGCACCACAGCCCTCCTGCAGGCACCAGCAGCACGAGGAGAAACACTTGGAATCAAAATGGCCACCGCCATGCCACCAGTGAGCATGGAGGAGCATCACATGACACCGAGCGGCCAATCGGATTTGAAGGCTCCCTTAAAGGAGACCGGTAACCAAAGACATTTAAAGGGGAAGTTCCAACTATTTGAGTACACAGACTTTAAAGCTAACGATGCGATTAAAGGGGGCAATATGAAAATGTATGCAATGTCACAATGAATTGTGATGCTGGTTTAACGAATGTGACTAATGAGATGAATGTAGGTGTCAGTAAGGTTAAGAATAAGTTTATTATACTTAACAGTAATGATAGAGGTTGTGAAATGCCTAATGCAACCATGTCTGTTGAAACCAGGACACTCAAAAGTGATGCAAATGCTAGAATGTACAATGCAGGCTCGACTATGTGTGATCAGAGCCAAGGTGCCATGTATACTGATAGGATACTGCCAAAGGACATTGGGTCCTACAGGGACCATGCTGATGCCAATGGAATCCCCCTGTGGGAGACCCCCAGGTCCAGCAGGCTACCTGACCATGTAGCCTGGACCTTTGGAACTAATGTGATGCCCCCTGCAGGACACACACAGGCAGTGGGAGCAGACCCACTACAGGGACAATGATCAATGGGCAGCCCAGCCACCACCAATGACAACCTGCACCAGACGAGCCCCACACCCCCTGGCCACCAGGGCCAACACCAGGAGCATGAGGCCAATACCCTCCAGCGTCCCTGGCAAACCCTGGGATGACCTGACCCTCATCCCCATTGGTGGACAAAGAGCCCACCCAGTCTTGTGGCCCTGCTCACCACCCCACAACTACACACATCACAGTGTACACACACCACCCACTGCTGCCGTGGCTACCTCCCCGAGGGACCCCACAACAGTGATACCCACTTGGTCTGTGTGTGAGGGAGGGGAAGCGTATGAGGCCAGCCTCAAGCACAGGGGTCACACCTGGTAACCACACAACCCTCACCACAACCTCCCATAGCCCACCACTGATCACCTCCCCTGGTCATGACAACAAGGATGTGAAAAATGCTTAGTGGGGAAGTGTTGCTGTGTATGCATGCCTGTTTACTGTGTGATGTCTGTAACACTGTTATGCAACACTGAATGTACCCTTATACTGTACATACCTTACCTGTACACCAGAGGGTGCTGCTGCTGGAGACCTAAGGGTTACCTGCACACTGCAGGTAACCCAGTATAAAAGGGAACTCACAGCTTGTTGTCCTCACTCAGGAGCTGCAAATACAGGACTACAGTCTGCTCAGTTTGAGTATCATACCCTGCCTCGTGGAGTCATTACTAAAGGTGCCTACTTACACTACATTGACAAAGCCATAAAACAGCTTAAGAATAACAAGGTTACGGGAGCGGATGGAATCCCTGCTGAGGCACTGAAGTATGGCGGAGAGGCGCTGTTGGCGTGGATACATGACCTCATCTCTCTCATTTGGAGGGAGGAGAGCATGCCGGGAGATCTCAGAGATGCAGTGATCGTGACCATTTTTAAAAAAGGACAAGTCCGACTGCGGTAACTACAGGGGAATCTCCCTATCAGCCACTGGGAAAGTTGTCGCTCGGGTTCTCCTCAACCGTCTTCTCCCTGTGGCCGAGGAGCTCCTCCCGGAGTCACAGTGTGGATTTCATCCCCTACGGGGCACAACACACATGATCTTTGCAGTGCGACAGCTGCAGGAAAAATGCAGGGAGCAGCGCCAGCCCTGATACATGGCTTTTTCCAATCTTACAAAGGTCTTTGACACTGTCAACCGTGAGGGTCTATGGAGCGTCCTCCTCCATTTTGGATGCCCCCAAAAGTTTGTCAACATCCTTCACCTGCTTCATGATGACATGCAGGCCATGATCCTTACCAACAGATCCATTACAGACCCAATCCACATCCGGACCAGGGTCAAATAGGGCTGCATTATCACCCCAACCCTCTTCTCAATCTTCCTCGCTGCCATGCTCCACCTCACAGTCAACAAGCTCCCCGCTGGAGTGGAACTAAACTACAGAACCAGTGGGAAGCTGTTTAACCTTCGCCGTCTCCAGGCCAGGTCCAAGATCACCCCAACCTCTGTCGTTGAGCTGCAGTATGTGGATGATGTTTGCGACTGTGCACATTCAGAGGCTGAACTCCAGGATATAGTCAATGTATTCACTGAGGTGTATGAAAGCATGGGCCTTACGCTTAACATCCGTAAGACAAATGTCCTCCACCAGCCTGTCCCCGCCGCACAGCACTGCCCTCCAGTCATCAAGATCCACGGCGCGGCCCTGGACAACGTGGACCATTTCCCATATCTCGGGAGCCTCTTATCAACAAAGGCAGACATTGATGTGGAGATTCAACACTGCCTCCAGTGCGCCAGTGCAGCCTTCGGCCGTCTGAGGAAAGAGTGTTTGAAGACCAGGCCCTCAAATCTACCACCAAGCTCATGGTCTACAGGGCTGTAGTAATACCCGCCCTCCTGTATGGATCTGAGGCATGGACCATGTACAGAAGACACCTCAAGTCACTGGATTTATATCACCAACGATGTCTCCGCAAGATCCTGCAAATCCCCTGGGAGGACAGATGCACCAATATCAATGTCCTCGACCAGGCCAACATCCCCAGTATTGAAGCACTGACCACACTCGATCAGCTTCGCTGGGCAGGCCATATAGTACGCAGGCCAGATACGAGACTCCCGAAGCAAATGCTTTATGCAGAGCTCCTTCATGGTAAACGAGCCAAAGGTGGGCAGCAGAAACGTTATAAGGACACCCTCAAAGCCTCCCTGGTAAAGTGCGACATCACCACTGACACCTGGGAGACCCTGGCCGCAGACCGCCCGAGGTGGAGAAAGTCCATCCGGGAGGGCGTTGAGCTCTTTGAGTCTCAACGCAAGGAACGTGAAGAGGCCAAGCGCAGGCAGCGGAAGGAGCGCGCGGCAAACCAGCCCCACCCACCCCTTCCCCCGACCAATGTCTGTCCCACCTGTAACAGGGTCTGTGGCTCTCGTATCGGACTGTTCAGCCACCAGAGAACTCACTTTGGGAGTTGAAGCAAGTCCTCCTCGATTCCGAGGGACTGCCTATGATGATGATGACATTTTGCTCACCTGCCTATTATGTGACACTTTATCAAGCGTCAAACGATGGAAAAGTAACATTTATTGAGATTTCAGTATTGAAATTTGAATAACGTCTTTCTCATATTGCTGTATAACTTGCGGTGTGAGAGGGTAGATAGACTAACCGAGGCGGGAGGGAAGTGGAGGAACGCAGCAGAGAAACTGCAGAAGACGTGGACTGATTAAAGTTACTCAGCGGGCAGGACAGAGTGACCAGTGCAGGACAGGACAGAGTGACCATTGCAGGACAGGACAGAGTGATCATTGCAGGAAAGAGTGACCAGTGCAGGACAGGACAGAGTGATCATTGCAGGACAGAGTGACCAGTGCAGGACAGAGTGACCAGTGCAGGACAGGACAGAGTGACCAGTGCAGGACAGGACAGAGTGATCATTGCAGGAAAGAGTGACCAGTGCAGGACAGGACAGAGTGACCATTGCAGGAAAGAGTGACCAGTGCAGGACAGGACATAGTGACCAGTGCAGGACAGGACAGAGTGACCAGTGCAGGACAGAGTGACCAGTGCAGGACAGGACAGAGTGATCATTGCAGGAAAGAGTGACCAGTGCAGGACAGGACAGAGTGACCAGTGCAGGACAGGACAGAGTGACCAGTGCAGGACAGGACATAGTGACCAGTGCAGGACAGAGTGACCAGTGCAGGACAGGACAGAGTGACCAGTGCAGGACAGAGTGACCAGTGCAGGACAGGACAGAGTGACCAATGCTGGACAGAGTGACCAGTGCAGGACAGGACAGAGTGACCAATGCTGGACAGAGTGACCAGTGCAGGACAGGATAGAGTGACCAGTGCAGGACAGAGTGACCAGTGCAGGACAGGACAGAGTGACCAGTGCAGCACTGGACAGAGTGACCAGTGCAGAACAGAGTGACCAGTGGAGGACAGGACAGAGTGACCAGTGCAGGACAGAGTGACCAGTGCAGGACAGGACAGAGTGACCAATGCTGGACAGAGTGACCAGTGCAGGACAGGACAGAGTGACCAATGCTGGACAGAGTGACCAGTGCAGGACAGGATAGAGTGACCAGTGCAGGACAGAGTGACCAGTGCAGGACAGGACAGAGTGACAGTGCAGGATAGGACAGAGTGACCAGTGCAGGACAGGACAAAGTGACCAGTGCAGCACAGGACAGAGTGACCAGTGCAGAACAGAGTGACCAGTGGAGGACAGGACAGAGTGACCAGTGCAGAACAGAGTGACCAGTGGAGGACAGGACAGAGTGACCAGTGCAGGACAGGACAGAGTGACCACAAGAACAAAAGAACATAAGAATTAGGAACAAGAGTAGGCCATCTAGCCCCTCGGGCCTGCTCCGCCATTCAACAAGATCATGGCTGATCTGGCTGTGGACTCAGCTCCACTTACCCGCCCTCTCCCCATAACCCTTAATTCCCTTATTGGTTAAAAATCTATCTATCTGTGATTTGAATACATTCAATGAGCTAGCCTCAACTGCTTCCTTGGGCAGAAAATTCCACAGATTCACAACCCTCTGGGAGAAGAAATTCCGTCTCAACTCGGTTTTAAATTGGCTCCCCCGTATTTTGAGGCTGTGCCCCCGAGTTCTAGTCTCCCCGACCAGTGGAAACAGTCTCTCTGCCTCTATCTTATCTAGCCCTTTCATTATTTTAAATGTTTCTATAAGAGCACCCCTCATCCTTCTGAACTCCAACGAGTAAAGACCCAGTCTACTCAATCTATCATCATAAGGTAACCCCATCGTCTCCAGAATCAGCCGAGTGAATCGTCTCTGTACCCCCTCCAAAGCCAGTATATCCTTCCTTAAGAAAGGCGACCAAAACTGCACGCAGTACTCCAGGTGCAGCCTCACCAATACCCTGTACAGTTGCAGAAGGACCTCCCTGCTTTTGTACTCCATCCCTCTCGCAATGAAGGCCAACATTCCATTCGCCTTCCTGATTACCTGCTGCACCGCAAACTAACTTTTTGGGATTCATGCACCAATGGTGGAGCAGTGTCCTGCTCAGTAGGCTGTGTGAGCAGTGAGGAGAGGAGCTCCTGTTTTTGCTCCTGGCTGGGCCTGTGAATCAGCCCAGGAAGAGAAGGAAGGAAGGGGCTTCACCACCAACTTTCACCCAGAGGGAGAGGAGGAAAGCAGAAAACTTTCAACAACTTTACCATTCTACAAAGAGTTGGAGAGAGGGGGAAAGACCAACAACAACATCCAGTGTGGAAGGAGGGAGACTCTACTATTCTACAGGTGGGTGTGGGTGCATTCCCCAATAGACTTTGCTGTATCGGTGGGGGGAGGAAAGAAGACCACTCAGGGCCGGAACATCATGTGTGTGGAAGTGTGTGTGTGGGGACCTTGCTTACAACTAGGCCCCACACACAATTGAACCCCCCCTCCCCCCCCCATTGCCTAGCCTGGGATAGCTGGAGCTACCAGGCTGAAGATTTCTTTAACCACCTATTAAACATCGTTGGGAGTGTGTGCCTGGTGGCTCTAGCTGCCCCAGGTGAAGACATCTTCTCCCCCCACCCGAAGACCAACCCAAAGACTGTGTTTTGTTTTTTTTGCCATCTGGGGAGTGCACCCCAAGAAAAACACCCACCCATCGCTGTGAGGGGAGACCTGCCCTCGCAGCCTCCCTCTTTCCCGCACCCCCCTTTCTCTATCTCTCTCTCTCAGTCTCTCCCCTCTCTCTCTGAGAGCCCTTTCCTCCAAATTTTAACAAAAAACCAAAAAATAAGACAACTGAGCAGAGGGAGCAAGGCCCCTCCCCAATTGCCAACTAGGGGAGAGGTGTGCCTCGTTAAGAGCTCCTCTGCTCAGTCTTATTATACGAGGTCAATTAAGATCATTAAGGCCTGTGACTTTGGGGTGGGTGTAGCCCTTAAAGGGACCCCGTGATGGCGACCCCATCCACGCCGGTGGCAGGGCCAGCTAGGACTTATGCGCAGGTGGCAACCACATCCACGGTGCCTCCTGCACCACCCGCTGCCCTGCCACCTTTCAGACTCATCACAAAAAAACACGGGGTCAAGAGCTACACTCACCCCACAATGACCATCGAGGAGTGCGTGCGGGCGATGGCTGGGGTAGTCGGCCCCTCGGCCATTGTCGCAGCCTCCAAGATGTCTGGGAAGGCTGTTTTCTTCCTGGGGTCGGAGCGGGCGGTGTCCCTGGCCCTCGAAAAGGGGCTCACGGTGGGCGGGATGTTCCTGCCGGTGGATCCTCTCGAGGCCACCGCGCAGAGGGTCATCATATCGAACGTCCCGCCCTTTGTTCCCGCTGAGCTCCTCCTCCCTCACCTACACCAACTGGGGGAGGTAAGGTCAGGGATCAACCCCATACCGCTCGGCCTCAGGGAGAACAGCCTGCGCCACGTGTTCTCCTTCCGCCGCCAGCTCTTTGTCCGGCTGGCGCGGGAGGAGACGACGGAGGGGTATTTTAATGTGGTGCACGAGGGGACTGCCTACCGCGTCTTCTGGACGTCGGACGGCGTGCGGTGCCATGCCTGCAGGGAGGTGGGGCACGTTCGTAAGAACTGCCCCGCCTCCAAGGCCGCCAAACCACCGAAGGCGGCCAAGGCTGGCGCCGCCGCCACCCCTCCCCCTATTTGCGTCCGTGTGCCGGGAGCTGTGGGTGCGCGGGCATCGTCGGAGGCCTTTGTTTTCACGGCCTCCGGCGGGGGGGAGGGAGAGCGTCCGAGCGGAAAGAAGGCGCGGATCAAGGCGAAACATCCAGAGGCGGGTCCCCTCTGTGCGCCAGAAAATTTGACCACCGCGCTCGGCCCAACCCCGTTACCGGCGAGCGCGCGGTGCCCTGAGCCCGTGCCCGAGCCCCTGACCAATACCGCAGAGGGGCTCGGGCGCGGGCAAGAAAAGAAAAAGGGGGGTCGGAGCGGGAGGCCTCGGCAGACATGGAGGTCTCCCTGCCTCCGCGCACCCCCAGCAATAAAAGGAGGCGCGGCTCCGATGAGGCGGAGGGGGAACAACATCCCTCCGCGGAGGAGTCGGTGCCCGCCGCGTGTCCCGCGTCCCCCACCAGCGCCCCCAAATTGCGCCGTAGGCGGGAGGAGTCTGTCCCCGGGGAGGGTGAGACAGTCGAGGCTGCCCAGCCTCTGCCTCCCGGGGATGGCGTGGAAGATCTGCCTGTCGTGGGGGGCGTGGGGACCGCGGAGGAATGCGTAGCCGCCGGGCCGGGCGTCCCGGGGACTGAGGCGGGCGAGGCCGAAAAGGCCGAACCTGAGCCCGCCCAGCCAATACCCAACTTCCCCCGGGAGTCGCTCGACCCGGCAGAAACCGAAATGAATGATTTTAATGACACTGTAAATGCTGGGCCGGGGGGTGGCAGCGGGGAGGGGGAGGAACACCCACCCTCGCCCCCTACTTTGGAGCTGGTGCACTTGGAGGGCCTGGGGATCTCCTATGGCCGGGTCTCTCCTTGTTCCCCGGATCCTGGGGCGGAGGGGGAACCCCTTCCGCTGTCGTTTCCCGACCCAGCACCATTTTTAAAAGAGCCCAGTGGGGACTCCTCTGCCGACGATCCTGGGGGTGGGATCGGGGCAGAGCCAGGGCCGGTTGGAGCGGCCGGTTCATTTGCCGTACCTTGTGCGGTCGATGGGCCGGCTGCTGGCGGCCACCTCCCGGAGGAGGACGGGGACTCGGTGGGGGACGCGGGTGAAGAACTAGAGACCACCGCCAGCGAGGCGGTGGATCTGCTCGCGGCCACCGCTGAGACCATCCTCATTCCTGCAAAGGAACTCCGGGACTTATTGGCCCAGAGCCGGGGTCACTGCAACCAAGCCCGACTGGCCCTGGAAAAATGGTCCGAGCCAGAGCTGATCAAGGGGTCCGTCCGCGCCGCCGTTAAAACCTTGGCCGCGGGCGGGCCCCTGACAAAGGCGCAACACCTTGAGCTGCGCGAGCTCGAGGGACTCCTCGCTGGGCTGCGGAGGGAGTGGAGTTCAACAAAAGACTCCGCTCCCTCCCCCACAATAGGTTAAGGTAGAGGTTGCACTATGCTTTTGCCATGAAGATAACCATAGCCAGCCTCAACATCAACGGCGGCAGAGGGGCACGCCGTAGATTTGACAATTTTTCGCTCCTGCGGGAGGGGAAATATGCGGTGTGCTTCCTGCAAGAAACCCACACCGTTCCGGGAGACGAAGCCACGTGGCTCTTGGAATGGCAAGGAGAGGTCCGCATGAGCCACCTCACCGCCATTTCTAGTGGGGTGGCCATCTTGCTGGGCCCGCATTTTCAGCCGGAGATCTTGGGGGTCGAGGAGCCCGTGCCAGGCCGCTTGCTGCACGTAACGGTTCGCCTGGGGGACGTGCCGCTCCATCTCGTGAACGTGTACGCCCCTCAGCCCGGCCCGCAGCAAACGCGCTTCTTTGAAGAGGTGTCCGCTCTTCTTGGCTCCGTCGACGTCGGCGACTGCATTGTCCTCGGGGGGGATTTTAACTGCACCCTCGAGGCGAGGGACCGCTCCGGTGCCCCGCAGTGCATGACGGCGATGGAGAAGTTGATGGACCTGGTCGGGTCCTTCGACTTGGTGGACGTCTGGCGAAATCTCCACCCCGACTCCAGCGCCTTTACTTGGGTGAGGCCTGGAGTAGGATGGTCCAGAGTCGACCGCCTTTACGTGTCTCGGGCGTACGTTTCCTGCGTCCCGGCGGCCTCCATGCGGCCGGTGCTGTGTTCGGACCACCACCTGGTGTGGGCGGAGCTCGCTTCGCTCCGCGCGAGGACGGGGTCCGCGTACTGGCATTTTAACAACCGACTGCTGGAGGACGTGCGGTTCCAGGACTCGTTCCGTCGATTCTGGTCCGACTGGAGAAGGAAGCAGGGGGGCTTCCCCTCCTTGAGGCTATGGTGGGACGTGGGCAAGGCTCACGTCCGCGTCTTCTGTCAAGAGTACGCGAGGGGGTCGACCAAGAGGCGGGCGGCCAGAGTCGGGCGCCTAGAAAAAGAGGTGCTCGACCTGGAAGCCCGTCTCGGTCAAGTAGTCGAGGACCCGGTCCTGCGGACGGTGTACGAAGCGAAGAAGGCCGCGCTGAAGGACCTGCAGCTCGTCGGGTCCCGAGGCGCGTTCGTGAGGTCGCGGATCCGGTTCCTGCGGGATCTGGACCGCGGCTCCCCCTTCTTCTACTCGCTGGAAAAAAGGCAGAGTGTCCGTAAGCAGCTCTTGACGCTGCTGGCCGACGACGGCTCTCTCGTCTCGGATCCGGAGGGCGTCAACAACAGGGCCCGTGAATATTACGGGGCTCTGTTCTCTCCGGATCCGTCCAGCGAGGAAGCGCGTAGAGTTTTGTGGGAGGACCTGCCGAAGGTCAGCCCGGAGGGCGCCGAAAATCTGGAAGCTCCGCTAAGCCTGGCGGAGCTGACCGGTGCCCTCGCCCGGCTCTCGAGGGGAAAATCCCCGGGGCTGGACGGGCTGACCGTGGAGTTCCACAGGGCGTTCTGGGACGTCCTGGGGAGCGACTACGCGCGGGTCCTGGGGGAAAGTCTGGCGACCGGGGAGATGCCCCTCTCTTGGCGCAGGGCAGTCATCGTCCTGCTGCCTAAGAAGGGCGATCTCCGCCTCCTTAAGAACTGGCGCCCGGTCTCCCTCCTCAGCACGGACTACAAAATCTTCGCCAGGGCGATGTCTGCTCGCCTTGGTGCCGTGCTGGACCACATGATCCACCCCGACCAGTCCTACACGGTGCCGGGCCGGACAATCCACGATAACATCGATCTGGTCCGGGACCTCATCCATTGTTCCCAGGAGGCTGGTCTGTCGGTCGCCTTCCTATCCCTCGACCAAGAGAAGGCGTTCGACAGGGTGGATCACGACTATCTGCTCGGAACTCTGCGCGCTTTCGGGTTCGGGACGCATTTCGTCGCCCGGATCCGACTTTTGTACGCCGCCGCGGAGTGTCTGATTAAGGTTAACGGGTCCTTGACGGCGCCCCTTCGCTTTAGGAGAGGGGTGCGCGAGGGATGCCCCATGTCCGGCCAGTTATACGCCGTTTGCGTGGAGCCTTTCCTGCGCCTCTTGCGGACGAGGTTGACGGGACTGGCTCTGCAAGGGCCGGGCGTGGAGGTCGTCCTCTCGGCTTACGCCGATGACGTGCTCCTCGCGGTAGAGGATCCCGCTGACCTGCGGAGGATGCGTGAGTGCCAGGAGATTTACTCGGCCGCGTCCTCCGCCAGAATCAACTGGGAGAAATGTTCCGGACTCCTGGTGGGTCAGTGGCGGGTGGACTCCCTGCCGGAGGAGCTCAGGCCTTTTGCCTGGAGCACGACCCATCTCCTCTATCTGGGAGTCTACCTTAGCCCCGACGAGGGAGCCTGGCCGGCAAACTGGCAGGAGCTGGAGGCCAAGGTCGCCGCTCGCCTAGGGCGCTGGACAGGACTGCTCCGAGTGCTGTCCTACAGGGGTCGAGCGCTAGTCATAAACCAGCTGGTGGCCGCAATGTTGTGGTACCGGCTGGTCACTTTGACCCCTCCCCCTGCGTTTGTCGCCAAGATACAGAAGAAGCTGGTGGACTTCTTCTGGAACAACAGGAAGCACTGGGTCTCTGCCGCGGTCTTGAGTCTCCTGCTTGAGGAAGGCGGTCAGTCGTTGGTGTGCGTCAGCGCCCAGCTCGCGACTTTCCGTCTTCAGACCCTGCAGAGATACCTTTACGTCGAGCCCCCTCCTAGGTGGTGTGCTCTGGCGACGTATTTCTTCCGCCAGCAGCGCGACCTCAACTACGACACGCAGCTCCTGTTTGTGAACTTGGGGGGTGTCAGGACCACCCTCCGGGAGCTGCCTGTCTTTTACAGGGACCTCATCAGGGTCTGGAACAAATTCTCCACCAAGCGCAGCTCTCCGCCGGCTGGAGTGGCGGCCGTCCTGCAGGAACCGCTGCTCGGGAATCCGTACCTCCATGACCGAGGTTTTATGTGGCGGTCGGAAGAGAGGGCTGTGGCTGGTGAGGTGACCAGGGTCAGGGACCTGCTCGATGGCGGAGGAGCGGGCTGGATGGCGTCAGACACGCTTGCGCGGCGCCTAAATTCAGCCGACGTCCGCCATGCGGCCGAAGCCATCGAGTCGCTAAAAACAGCTTTGGGCCCTGATTCTGTTAGGTGCATCGAGGAGGCTCAAGCACGTGGGGAGATCCCGTCCGAACTGACCCCCGTCCGGATGGAATTCCTCATTGGCGCCAAATCCCGGAACCTCCCTCGGGGGCCGGCGCCTCACAACTTGAGCCGCCTCGGGGAAATCCCCTCCGTGCCTTTCAGTTCCGCGCGGAGGGGTTTCCTGTACGGGCTGCTCCTGCACACCCTCAACTTTGCCATCCTCGCCGGCCGTCCGGACACGCCATGGCGTACCATCTTGCCGTCCGGAGGAGGCGGGGGTCCCCGCTGGAGGGCACTCTACGCAGGGGTCCTCCCACTATTCATCGGGGACTTGGCCTGGAGGGTGGTGCACGGAGCAGTGCCGTGCATCAAATTTTTAAGCCGGTTCACGGACTCCCAGGCCGCCTGCAATTTCTGCGGTCTGGAGGAGTCTGCGTTCCATGTTTTTATTGAGTGCACAAGGTTGCAGCCCCTGTTCCATTATTTGAAGGGGCTGCTCCTGAAATTCTGGCTGCACTTCAGTCCCACTCTCCTGATCTTTGGGCACCCTGTGCGGAGGGGAGCGGGTAGGTCCGAGGGCCTCCCTCGTAGGACTGCTCCTGGGCACGGCCAAGGGTGCCATCAGCCGGTCCAGGCAGCGGGCGGTCGAGGGGGTCGTTCAACCTGACTGCCTGCCTCTCTTCCGCTCTTACATCCGGTCCAGGGTGTCCTTGGAGATGGAGCACGCGGTGTCCACCGGTACGCTCGCGGCCTTCCATGAGAGGTGGGTGCCGGAGGGACTGGAGTGCATCGTAACCCCCGGCAACCAAATTTTAATTTGATTTTACGTTTTAAAGTTTAATTTGTTTTAATTGCCGGTGCTTTTAGTGTCCCCCTCCCCTTTTATAGAGGCACTGGAAAAAATTTGATTTTAGCGCCCAAAAAAAAAAACCAATAAAAAGAAAAACACAAAAGAAAACACAAAAAAGGAAAAAAAAAAAGGGCCTTGTAAATGTCTGCTGTGTCATCCAGGGCGGGTGGCACGGTTTAATGTTTTTTGTTTTACAGGTAGACTCTAAAAGAGTTTCATGCACAAGGACCCCCAGGTCCCTCTGCACCGCAGCATGTTGTAATTTCTCCCCATTCAAATAATATTCCCTTTTACTGTTTTTTTTTCCAAGGTGGATGACCTCACATTTTCCGACATTGTATTCCATCTGCCAAACCTTAGCCCATTCGCTTAACCTATCTAAATCTCTTTACAGCCTCTCTGTGTCCTCTACACAACCCGTTTTCCCACTAATCTTTGTGTCATCTATAAATTTTGTTACACTACACTCTGAGCCCTCTTCCAGGTCATCTATGAATATTGTAAACAGTTGTGGTCCCAGCACCGATCCCTGTGGCACACCACTAACCACCGATTTCCAACCCGAAAAGGACCCATTTATCCCGACTCTCTGCTTTCTATTCGCCAGCCAATTCTCTATCCATGCTAATACATTTCCTCTGACTCCGCGTACCTTTATCTTCTGCAGTAACCTTTTGTGTGGCACCTTATCGAATACCTTTTGGAAATCTAAATACACCACATCCATCGGTACACCTCTATCCACCATGCTCGTTATATCCTCAAAGAATTCCAGTAAATTAGTTAAACATGATTTCCCCTTCATGAATCCATGTTGCGTCTGCTTGATTGCACTATTCCTATCTAGATGTCCCGCTATTTCTTCCTTAATGATAGCTTCAAGCATTTTCCCCACTACAGATGTTAAACTAACCGGCCTATAATTACCTGCCTTTTGTCTGCCCTCTTTTTTAAACAGAGGCGTTACATTAGCTGCTTTCCAATCCGCTGGTACCTCCCCAGAGTCCAGTGAATTTTGGTCGATTATAACGAAAGCATCTGCTATAACTTCCGCCATCTCTTTTAATACCCTGGGATGCATTTCATCAGGACCAGGGGAATTGTCTACCTTGAATCCCATTAGCCTGTCCAGCACTACCCCCCTAGTGATAGTGATTGTCTCAAGGTCCTCCCTTCCCACATCTTGTTTCTGGCTCGGAGCACGCTCCCACCTCGGGACCGTCCTCTCCTGTATCCGTCCAAGCAGTGCCTCGGCCATCACCTGCCCCCCCCCCGCGCCCCGCCAATGAAGCATCGACTGAGGAGCTCCTCGGCCAGGTATCTTGGAGTCAGGAGGGGGCGGGGAAGGGGTAGAGGTGGGGAGGAGAAGCGGGGGCTGGGGGAAGAGTTGGTTTATACAGAAATACTGATGATTTCAGACTAATGTTTGGTTTAAGTGTTTTTTATTTCACAAAACCTTGTAGCACATTGGCTCAGATAGCTGCACCGTTACACGCTGGTGATTCCTTAACATCAACCGCTATAATTACACGTAACTTCAATCAACTTAAACTTTAACAGTCACCAAGGTGATGTCCACCATTGATATATGACCTGCACACCCAGCAGTGTGTTAACCTTGTAAATACCACCAACGTTCTTTCAGGCAAAGCGATCATTGATGAGCTCCTGACGTAAGGCTCTTGCAGCTGTCATGCCACCACGGGCCCTTTCATTTGGGGGCGCGGGCATGGTTTCAGTGTCAGCCTGATTGTCTGGGCCGATGTCTGGGCCGATGTCAGCGTCCGCCTCCTCATCCTCCTCTTCCTCTCTCTGGTGAGGTGGACTGTCAGACTCATCAGGCAATTCTTGTCCCCTCCTGATAGCCAAGTTGTGTAGCATGGAGCACACCACCACGAATTGAGCTACCTGCTCAGGGTGGTATTGGAGCTCGCCTCCTGAGTGGTCCAGGCATCTAAAGCGCTGCTTCAGCACTACAGTGGTTTTCTCCACAATATTGCGAGTTGCTCTGTGGCTCTCGTACCGCCTCTCGGCCTCGGTGTGGGTATCACGCAGTGGGGTCATCAGCCAGGTGATGAGGCCATATCCTTTGTCACCAAGCATCCAGCATTGACCTTGTGGCTGATTGTTAAACAACTCAGATACAGTGCTCTCACGCAGGATGTGAGTATCAAAGATGCTGCCCGGAAATTGAGCATTCACTGCCAGTATAATTTGCTGGTGGTCGACAACCAGCTGGACATTCAGGGAGTGGAATCCCTTGCAGTTCCTGAAAACCTCTGCATCCTGAAAAGGTGCCCGCATCGCGATGTGCGTACAGTCTATTGCTCCCTGCACCTTGGGGAAGTTTGCAATTCTGGAGAATCCTAGAGCCCTCTCACTCTGTGCCTCCCTAGTCAGAGGGAAGCTGATCAAGTCCCTCCTGCGTGGGTACAGGGCTTCAGTGACCTGTCTAATGCAGCAATGTGTGGCATTCTGAGAAAGTCCACAAATGTCGCCAGCTGTGGCCTGAAAAGAACCCGAGGCATAGAACGAAAGTGCCGCGGTGACTTTGACCTCGACGGACAGTGCAGTACTGATGGTGCTGGCAGGCTGCAGATCTGCCCTTATCAGCTGGCATACCTCAGCGATAACCTCTTTGTGGAAGCGCAGTCTCCGAAGTCAGGTGGTGTCGGGCACGTTGAGGTAAGAATGCGTCTCCCTGTACTTGCGGGGGGTGTAACGTCCGGTCCTCCTCATCAGCCTGTCACTTCGTACATTGGGCACATAATGCAGTGGAGTGTACCTTCAGCGATGTTGAGTCTGCTGCATGTATTTGGTCACCAAGAGAGGGTGAGAAAGGACAGGCCCCATTGCAGTAGCTCTCTGTTTTCCACCGATTGGTCACAAACAAGGAATGTCCCGACGAAGACACCTCTTCAATTCCAATCGGTCATAGTGTGGTCAAGATGTTTATAGAGATATTCACATCAACTCCAACAACCTGCAGAGTAGATCCGAACTCCCCCGAGGTTGAAACACAGCGGCCTTTTAAAGGGTGCTACATGTGATCTACAACATGGCGTCCATAACGCTGTGATTAGTTCCGGTTAGTTCCACGTTTTATGGGCGATTGTTTGAGCGAGCGATATGTGTGCGAGGCGGTGAAATTGACGCTGGACGATCTCCAGGGCCGCTAGTTTGGGTAAATATGCTCTTTATGACAAAAAACAGTGGGCGGGCGTTAATATTGAATCTCGGCGTTAAATCCACGAGGAAAGTAACGCTGGGCGATACTATGGGCGTTGACCCATTCTGCTGACCCCGGACGAAAAAAGTGGGCGGGCGATAATGGGCATTAAACCCATTGGGAAAATAACGCTTGGCGATAAGTCTCCTAAAAATGCCCGTCAGTTTCCATTTTGTGCCAAAATGGGCAATTTCTGGATGTTATACGTCATTTCAACGGGAAATTGGTCATTAAGCAGGCAAAGAAAGTGGAGGTTCTCGCCCAAGCCCTTTCCCTGTCCATCATTTCTGTATTTGTGTCTGAGGCTGGGAGCAGCTTTCTAACGTTTATACCTGGTGAGCTGGCACCTCCCAGTGGCCCGAGACCATTACTGCAGCACCATTGTGACATTGTTCCTGCACCAAACAGTCGGCAGACAGTGCCTATGGAGAGTCAGCACCCAGTGTGGTCCCAACACTGTGAGATCAGTGCACCAGGGCCACGAGAAGGTTGTCCTGACAGAGGCCAGAAAAGATTGAAGGCATAGAAACATCGAAAATAGGTGCAGTAGTGGGCCATTCGGCCCTTCGAGCCTGCACCGCCATTCAACATGATCATGGCTGATCCTCTATCTCAACACCATATTCCCACTTTTTTCCCATACCCCTTGATGTATTTTGTTTCTAGAAATCTACTTATCTCCCTCTTAAATATATTCAGTGACTTGGCCTCCACAGCCTTCTGTGGTAGAGAATTTCTCAGATTCACCACCCTCTGAGTGAAAAAATGCCTCCTCATCTCAATTTTAAATGGGTGGCCCCTTATTCTAAGACCATGCCCCCTAGTTCTAGTCTCCCCCATCAGTGGAAACATCCTCTCTGCATCCACCTTGTCAAGCCCCCTCATAATCTTATACGTTTCGATAAGATCACCTCTCATTCTTCTGAATTCCAATGAGTAGAGGCCCAACCTACTCAACCTTTCCTCATAAGTCAACCCCTCATCTCCAGAATCAACCTAATGAACCTTCTCTGAACTGCCTCCAAAGCAAGTATATCCTTTCGTAAATATGGAAACCAAAACTGCACGCAGTACTCCAGGTGTGACCTCACCAATACCCTGTATAACTGGAGCAAGACTTCCCAAAGATTGAGCTGGGGAGGATGCTGCCTCTGTCAATCTTCAGCCTGCCCCAGGACGTCAGCAGTTTGAAGGTCCATGCACGCCCACACCTTACGCTCCTTGCTGCTCTCCTCCATCCCGCTCACGGCGGAGGAGGCTGCGAATGTGCATCGCTATGGTTCAGGCACAGTGAGGACCCCCGGACATCCCAGGGTAGTGTAAAGGGAGGGGACCTAATGAGATTGGGCTCCTGTCGCATCTCGTCTTCAATGCACAGTCCCCTATACCCAGACTGTCCTCTATACCCACACTGTCCTCTATACCCAGACTGACCCCTATACCCAGACTGACCCCTATACCCAGACTGTCCCCTATACCCAGACTGACCCCTATACCCAGACTGTCCCCTATACCCAGACTGTCCCCTATACCCACACTGTCCTCTATACCCAGACTGACCCCTATACCCAGACTGACCTCTATACCCAGACTGTCCCCTATACCCAGACTGACCCCTATACACAGTCTGTCCCCTGTACCCAGACTGACCCCTATACCCACACTGTCCTCAATACCCAGACTATCCCCAATACCCACACTGTCCTCTATATCCAGACTGTCCCCTATACCCAGACTGACCCCTATACCCACACTGTCCTCAATATCCAGACTATCCCCAATACCCACACTGTCCTCTACCCTCCATACCCAGACTGTCCCCTATACCCAGAATATCCCCCATACCCACACTGTCCTCTATACCCAGAATATCCCCGATACCCAGACTGTCCTCTATACCCAGACTGTCCCCTATACCCAGACTGTGTCCCATACCCAGACTGTCCCCTATACCTAGACTATCCCCTATGCCCAGACTGTCCTCTATACCCAGAAAGTCCCCTATACCCAGACAGTCCCCTATACCCAGACTGTCCTCTATACCCAGACTGTCCTCGATATCCAGACTGTCACCTATACCCAGACTGTCCCCTATACCCAGACAGTCCTCTATACCAAGACTGTCCCCTATACCCAGACTGTCCCCTATAAACAGACTGTGTCCCCTATACCCAGACTGTCCCCTATGAAAAGACTGTGTCCCCTATAACCAGACTGTGACCCCTATACCAAGACTGTGTCCCCTATAGCCAGACGCTCCCCTATATCCAGACTGTTCCCTATACCCAAAATGTCCTCTATACCCAGACTGTGCTCTATACCAAGACTGTCCCCAAAACCCAGACTGTGCCCCTATACCCAGTGTCCCCTATACCCAGACTGTCCACTATACCCAGACTGTCTTCTATAGCCAGACTGTGTCCCCTATACCCAGACTCTCCTCTATATCCAGATTGTCCCCTACACTCAGACTCTGTCCACGATACCCAGACTGTTCCTGAAACCCAGAATATCCTCTATACCCAGACTGTCCCCTATACCCAGACTGTCCCCGATACTCAGACTGTCCCCTATACCCAAACTCTGTCCCCTATACCTAGACTGTCCCCTATACCCAGACTGTGTCCCCTATACCCAGGCAGTGCCCTATACCCAGACTGTCTCCGATACCCAGACTGTGTCCCCTATACCCAGACTGTGTCCCCTATAGCCAGACAGTCCCCTCTACCCAGTCCCCTATACACAGACTATCCCCTATACCCAGACTGTCCCCTATACCCAGACTGTGTCCCATACCCAGACTGTCCCCTATACCTAGACTATCCCCTATACCCAGACTGTCCTCTAGACCCAGACTGTCCGCTATACCCAGACAGTCCCCTATACCCAGACTGTCCTCTATACCCAGACTGTCCTCGATATCCAGACTGTCACCTATACCCAGTCTGTCCCTTATACCCAGACAGTCCTCGATACCAAGACTGTCCCCTATACCCAGACTTTCCCCTATAAACAGACTGTGTCCCCTTTCCCCAGACTGTCCCCTATGAAAAGACTGTGTCCCCTATAACCAGACTGTGACCCCTATACCAAGACTGTGTCCTCTATAGCCAGACGCTCCCCTATATCCAGACTGTCCCCTATACCCAGACCGCCCCCTATACCCAGACTGTCTTCTATAGCCAGACTGTGTCCCCTATACCCAGACTGTTCTCTATATCCTGATTGTCTCCAATAAGCAGATTGTGTCCCCTATACCCAGACAGTCCACTATAACCAGACTATCCACTATACCCAGACTGTGTTCCTATATCCACTGTGTCCTCTATAGCCAGACTGTCCCCTATACCCAGACTATCCCCCATACCCAGACTGTCTTCTATAGCCAGACTGTGTCCCCTAATTCCAATTTTGAATACATAGAAACATAGAAACATATATAAACTATGTGCAGGAGTAGGCCATTCGGACCTTCGAGCCTGCACCACCATTCAATAAGTTCATGGCTGATCATTCCCTCAGTACCCCTTTCCTGCTTTCTCTCCATACCCCTTGATCCCTTTAGCCATAAGGGCCATATCTAACTCCCTCTTGAATATACCCAATGAACTGACATCAACAACTCACTGTGGCAGGGAATTCCACAGGTCAACAACTCTCTGAGTGAAGAAGTTCCTCCTCATCTCAGTCCTAAATGGCCTACCCCTTATCCTAAGACTCTGTCCCTTGGTTCTGGACTTCCCCAACATTGGGAACATTCTTCCTGCATCTAACCTGTCCAGTCCTGTCAGAATTTTATATGTTTCTATGAGATCCCCTCTCATCCTTCTAAACTCCAGTGAATACAGGCCAAGTCGATCCAGTCTCTCCTCATATGTCAGTCCTGCCAACCCAAGAATCAGTCTGGTGAACCTTCGCTGCACTCCCTCAATAGCAAGAAGGTCCTTCCTCAGATTAGGAGACCAAAACTGCACACAATATTCCAGGTGCAGCCTCAGCAAGGCCCTGTCCAACTGCAGTAAGACCTCCCTGCTCCTATACTCAATTCCCCTAGCTCTGAAGGCCAACATACCATTTGCCTTCTTCACCGCCTGCTGTACCTGCATGCCAACTTTCAATGACTGATGAATCATGACACCCAGGTCTCGCTGCACCTCCCCTTTTCCTAATCTGCCATCATTCAGTTAATATTCTGCCTTCGTGTATTTGCCCCCAAAGTGGATAACCTCACATTTATCCACATTATACTGCATCAGCCATGTATTTGCCCACTCGTCTAACCTGTCCAAATCACCCTGCAGCCTCTTAGCGTCCTCCTCACAGCTCACACCACCACCCAGTTTAATGTCATCTGCAAACTTGGAGATATTACACTCAATTCCATCATCCAAATCATTAATATATATTGTAAAGAGCTGGGGTCCCAGCACTGAGCCCTGCGGCACCTCACTAGTCACTGCCTGCCATTCTGAAAAGGACCAGTTAATCCCGACTCTCTGCATCCTGTCTGCCAACCAGTTCTCTATCCACGTCAGTAGATTACCCCCAATACCATGTGCTTTGATTTCGCACATCAATCTCTTGTGTGGGACCTTGTCAAAAGCCTTTTGAAAGTCCAAATACACCACATACACCGGTCCTCCCCTGTCCACTCGACTAGTTACATCCTCAAAAAATTCCAGAAGATTTGTCAAGCATGATTTCCCTTTCATAAATCCATGCTGACTTGGACCAATCCTATCACTGCTTTCCAAATGTGCTGCTATTTCATCCTTATTGATTGATTCCAACATTTTCCCCACTACTGATGTCAGGCTAAACGGTCTATAATTACCCTTTTTCTCTCTCCCTCCTTTTTTAAAAAGTGGTATTACATTAGCTACCCTCCAGTCCATAGGAACTGATCCAGAGTTGATCCAGAGCTGTTCAAAAATGATCACCAATGCATCTAGTATTTCTAGAGCCACTTCCTTAATACTCTGGATGTAGACTATCAGGCCCTGGGGACTTATCGGCCTTCAATCCCATCAATTTTCCGAACACAATTTCCCACCTTATAAGGATATCCTTCATTTCCTCCTTCCCACTAGACCTTCGGATCCCTCGTACATCGGGAAGGTTATTTGTGTCTTCTTTAGTGAAGACAGAACCAAAGTACTTGTTCAATTGACCTGCCATTTCTTTGCTCTCCATTATAAATTCACCCGAATCTGACTGCAAGGGACCAACATTTGTCTTCGCTCATCTTTTTCTCTTCACATATCTATAGAAGCTTTTGCAGTCATTTTTTATGTTTCCGGCAAGTACTCCATTTTCCCCTCTTAATTAAACCCTTTGCACTCTTCTGCTGCATTCTAAATGTCTTCCAGTCTTCCGGCTTGCTACTTTTTCTGGCTAATTTGTATGCCCCTTCCTTGGCTTTAACACTATCCTTAATTTCCCTTGTTAGCCACGGTTGAGCCACTTTCCCTGTTTTATTTTTACACCAGACAGGGATGTAGAATTGCTGGAGTTCATCCATGTGATCTTTAAATGTTTGCCATTGCCTATCCGCCATCAACCCATTAAGTATCATTTGCCAGTCTAATCTAGCCAATTCACGCCTCATACCGTCAAAATTACCTTTCCTTAAGTTCAGGACCCTAGTTTCTGAATTAACTTTGTCACTCTCCATCTTAATAAAGAATTCTACCATATTATGGTCACTCTTCCCCAAGAGGCCTCGCACAACAAGATTGCTAATTAGTCCCTTCTCATTACACATCACCCAGTCTAGGATGGCCAGCTCTCTGGTTGGTTCCGCGACATATCCCTTATACACTCTAATACACTCCAGAAAATCCTCCTCCACCGCATTGCTACCAGTTTGGTTAGCCCAATCTATATGTAGATTAAAGTCGCCCATGATAACTGCTGTACCTTTATTGCACACATCCCTTATTTCTTGTTTAATACTGTCCCCAACCTCACTATTACTGTTTGGTGGTCTGTACACAACTCCCACTAGCGTTTTCTGCCCCTTGGTATTCCGTAGCTCCACCCATACCGATTCCACATCATCCAGGCTAATGTCCTTCCTTACTATTGCATTAATTTCCTCTTTAACCAGCAATGCCACCCCGCCTCCTTTTCCTTTCTGTCTATCCTTCCTAAATGCTGAATACCCCTGGATGTTGAGTTCCCAGCCTTGGTCAACCTGGAGTCATGTCTCTGTGATGCCAATCACATCATATCCGTTAACTGCTATATACGCAGTTAGTTCGTCCACCTTATTCCGAATACTCCTCGCATTGAGGCACAGAGCCTTCAGGCTTGTCTTTTTAACACACTTTGACCTTTGAGAATTTTGCAGTAAAGTGGCCCTTTTAGTTTTTTGCCTTGGGTTTCTCTGCCCTCCACTTTTACTATTCTCCTTTCTATCTTTTGTTTCTGTCACCATTTTATTCCCCTCTGTCTCCCTGTGTAGGTTCCCATCCCCCTGCCATATTAGTTTAACTCCTTCCAAACAGCACTCGCAGACACTCCCCCGAGAACATTGGTTCCGGTCCTTCCCAGGTACAGACCGTTTGGTTTGTACTGGTCCCACCTCCCCCAGAACCGGTTCCAATACCCCACGAATTTGAATCCTTCCCTTCTGCACCACTGCTCAAGCCACGTATTCATCTGAGCTATCCTGCGATTCCTACTCTGACTAGCACCTGGCACAGGTAGCAATCCCGAGATTACTACTTTTGAGGTCCTACTTTTTAATTTAACTCCTAGCTCCCTAAATTCGTCTCGTAGGACCTCATCCCATTTTTTACCTATATCGTTGGTACCTATATGCACCACGACAACTGGCTGTTCACCCTCCCTTTTCAGAATGTCCCGCTCCAAGACATCTTTGACCCTTGCATCAGGGAGGCAACATACCATCCTGGAGTCTCGGTTGCGGCCACAGAAACGCCTATCCATTCCCGTTACAATCGAATCCCCTATCACTATCGCTCTCCCACTCTTTTTCCTGCCCTCCTGTGCAGCAGAACCAGTCATGGTGCCATGAACTTGGCTGCTGCTGCTCTCCCCTGATGAGTCATCCCCCTCAACAGTACCCAAAGCGATGTATCTGTTTTGCAGGGGGATGACCACAGGGGATCCCTGCACTACCTTCCTTGCACTGCTCTTCCTGTTGGCCTTCCATTCCCTATTTGAGTACAGGGGCAGGGAGGTGTTGCTACAGTTGTACAGGGCCTTGGTGAGACCACACCTAGAGTATTGTGTACAGTTTTGGTCTCCTAACTTGAGGAAGGACATTCTTGCTATTGAGGGAGTGCAGCGAAGGTTCACCAGACTGATTCCCGGGATGGCGGGACTGACATATCAAGAAAGACTGGATCAACTGGGCTTGAATTCACTGGAGTTCAGAAGAATGAGAGGGGATCTCATAGAAACGTTTAAAATTCTGACGGGTTTAGACGGGTTAGATGCAGGAAGAATGTTCGCAATGTTGGGGAAGTTCAGAACCAGGGGTCACAGTCTAAGGATAAGGGGTAAGCCATTTAGGACCGAGATGAGGAGAAACTTCTTCACCCAGAGAGTGGTGAACCTGTGGAATTCTCTACCACAGAAAGTTGTTGAGGCCAATTCACCAAATATATTCAAAAAGGAGTTAGATGAAGTCCTTACTACTAGGGGGATCAAGGGGTATGATGAGAAAGCAGGAATGGGGTACTGAAGTTGCATGGCGGTGAAGGCTCAAAGGGCCGAATGGCCTACTCCTGCACCTATTTTCTATGTTTCTATGTTTCTATCTGGCTGTGGACCCTTTACCTGCGGTAAGACCAACTCACTCAATGTGCTATTCACGTCATTCTCAGCATCGTGGATGCTCCAGAGTGAATCCACCCGCAGCTCCAGTTCCGCAATGCGGTCCATCAGGAGATGGAGGCAGATACACTTCCCGCACATGTAATCGATACCGGAGGCGTCCCTGACTTCCCACATGGTACAGCAGGAGCATAACACGTGTCCGAGCTCTCCTACCCTGACTGAACCCTTAGATTAACTTAATTTGGCAACAACAATGCTAAAGGGAGAGTGAGTGGGACAGGGGAGCGAGAGAATGGGACAGGGGGAGAGAGTGGGACAGAGGGAGAGAGAGTGGGACAGAGGGAGAGTGAGTGGGACAGGGGGAGAGTGAGTGGGACAGGGGGAGAGAGTGGGGCAGGGGGAGAGAGTGGGACAGGGGGAGAGAGAGTGGAGCAGGGGGAGAGAGTGGGACAGGGGGAGAGTGAGTGGGACAGAGGGAGAGTGAGTGGGGCAGGGGGAGAGAGTAGGACAGGGGGAGAGACAGTGGGACAGGGGGAGAGTGAGTGGGACGGGGGAGAGAGAGTGGGACAGGGGGAGAGTGAGTGGGGCAGGGAGAGAGAGTGGGACAGGGGGAGAGTGAGTGGGGCAGGAGGAGAGAGTGGGACAGGGGGAGAGTGAGTGGGACAGGGGGAGAGAGAGTGGGACAGGGGGAGAGTGAGTGTGGCAGGGGGAGAGAGTGAGACGGGGGAGAGAGAGTGGGTCAGGGGGAGAGAGAGAGTGAGACAGGGGGAGAGAGAGTGGGACAGGGGGAGAGTGAGTGGGGCAGGGGGAGAGAGTGAGACGGGGGAGAGAGAGTGGGTCAGGGGGAGAGAGAGAGTGAGACAGGGGGAGAGAGAGTGGGACAGGGGGAGAGAGAGTGGGTCAGGGGGAGAGAGAGTGGGACAGGGGGAGAGAGAGTGGGTCAGGGGGAGAGAGTGAATGGGACGGGGGAGAAAGAGTGGGACAGGGGGAGAGAGAGTGAGACAGGGGGAGAGTGAGTGGGACAGGGGGAGAGAGAGTGGGACAGGGGGAGAGAGAGTGGGACAGGGGGAGAGAGAGTGAGACAGGGAGAGAGACAGTGGGACAGGGGGAGTGAGTGAGTGGGACACGGGGAGAGAGTGAGTGGGACAGGGGGAGAGACAGTGGACAGGGGGAGCGTGAACAAGTTCGATAGCAAGCTTGTGAATGCTGCGTCCTCTTGCTTTAGCAGTGCTGTGAGGGACGGAGATGGTGTGTGTTTAGAAACGTTATGCTGATGGTTTTGGCAGGGAGCACTCCCCGGTTTATCATTCTCACGCTCCTTAGGTCCAGAAGAGATGTTCAGACAGGAAGCCCCATGGAGGGTGTCCCGGATCTTATTGAGGGAGAGGGCAGTGGTACTGAGGCCCACTATCCCATGAACCGTTGCACATGGGAAGTGGCTCAGTGAGCTCACGGGGTTGGTGATGGTATTTCCTGTAGAAACGAGAGAAGGTTCACTCACCTCTGTACCCCTCATGGCCATTCTGTCTTCTTTATTCTTTTTATTCTTTGATGAGATGTGGGCATCGCTGAAGCATTTATTGCCCATCTCTAATTGCCCTTGAGAAGGTGGTGGCAAACCGCCCCCTTGAACCATATCACTTGAGTGACTGTAAAACAGAGCTATTCTCAGAGAGTTGTGGACCAGTATTGCACGAGGTTACCTATAAAGCACGGGGAGAACTCACATTCCTGGGCCACAGTGGGGTTTGTAGTCTTGATGGTGAAGTGTTTAAAGGGAGGGTGCATTTGCAAGTTTGAAAAGAATGGTAGCATGCAGACATACGGGTGAAAAGCAAATGTCGCAAGACAAGTCAGAGCGACTGAGGGAGATGGGAAGTAAGAGCCCTCTCAGATAATCAAGATGTAGAATCAGTTTGGGTGGAGATAAATAATAAGGGAAAGTGGTCACCGGTGGGAGTGGTCGACAGGGCCCCAAACAGTAGCCACACTGTAAGACAAAGTATAAATTAAGGGGTTTAGCAGCTTTGAAAGTGGATAAATCCCCAGGCCTGGATGAAATGTATCCCAGGTTGTTAAGAGAAGCAAAAGAGGAAATAGCAGAGGCTCTGACCATCATTTTCCAATCCTCTCTGGCTACAGGTGTGATGCCAGAGGACTGGAGGACAGCTAATGTTGTACCTTTGTTTAAATAGAGAGACAGGGATAGACCGAGTAATTACAGGCCAGTCAGCCTAAACTCAGTGGTGGGAAAATTATTGGAAAAAGTCCTGAGGGACAGGATAAATCTTCATTTGGAAAGACAAGGATTAATCAGGGACAGTCAGCACAGATTTGTTAAGGGAAGGTTGTGGCTGACTAACTTGATTGAATTTTTCGAGGAGGTAACCAGGAGGGTCGATGAGGGCAGTGTGTACGATGTAGTGTTTATGGATTTTAGCAAAGCTTTTGATAAGGTCTCACATGGCAGACTGGTCACAAAAGTAAAAGCCCATGGGATCCAGGGCAAAGTGGCAAGTTGGATTCAACATTGGCTCAGAGGCAGAAGCAAAGGGCAATGGTTGATGGGTGTTTTTGTGACTGGAAGGCTGTTTCCAGTGGGATTCCACAGGGCTCAGTACTGGGTCCCTTGCTTTTTGTGGTATATATCAATCACTTGGAGTTGAATGTTGGGGGTATGATTAAGAAGTTTGCAGATGATACTAAAATCGGCCGTGTGGTTAATGATGAAGAAGAAAGCTGCGGACTACAGGAAAATATCAATGAACTGGTCAGGTGGGCAGAACAGTGACAAATGGAATTCGATCCGGAGAAGTGTGAGGTAATGCATTTGGGGAGGTCAAACAAGGCAAGGGAATACACATTAAATGGTACAACACTGAAAAGTGTAGAGGAACAAAGGGACCTGGGAGTGCAGGACACAGATCCCTGAAGGTAATAGGACAGGTAGATAAGGTGGTTAAGAAGACATATGGAATACTTGCTTTTATTATTTGAGGCGTGGAATACAAGAGCAAGGAGGTTATGCTTGAACTGTGTAAAAGCACTGGTTAGGCCACAGCTGGAGTACTGCGTGCAGTTCTGGTCACCACATTACAGGAAAGATGTGATTGCACTGGAAAGGCTGCAGAGGATATTTACAAGAATGTTGCCTGGACTGGAGAATTTTGGCTATGAGGAAAGATTGGAGATGCTGGGTCTGTTTTCTTTGGAACAGAGGAGTCTGAGGGGAGATCTGATTGAGGTGTATAAAATTATGAGGGGCCTGGATAGAGTGGATAGGAAGGACCTGTTTCCCTTGGCAGAGGGTTCAACAACCATGGGGCATAGATTTAAAGTAATTGGGGGAGGTTTAGAGGAGGTATGATGGGAACTTTCTTCACCCAGAGGATGGTGGGGGTCTGGAACTCACTGCCTGAAAGGATGGTAGAGGGAGAAACCCTCACCACATTTAAACAGTACTTGGATGTGTACGTGAAGTGCCGTAACCTACAGGGCTACGAACCAAGAGCTGGAAAGTGGGATTAGGCTGGGTAGCCTCTTGGTCGGCGGGTGTGGACACGATGGGCCGAAATGGCCTCCTTCCATGCTGTAAATTTCTATGGATTCTATGAAATAATAGAGGCTTGTAAGAAAGGAATGGCAATAAACATAGGTGATTTTAATTTTCATATTGATTGGACAAATCAAATTGGCAAAGGGCGCCTTGAGGAAGAGGTCATGGAGTGTATATGGGATGGTTTCTTGGAACAATACGTTGTGGGACCAATCAGGGAGCAACCTATTTTATATGTAATGTGCAACAAGTCTGGATTAATTAATGATCTCAGAGTGAAGGACCTCTTGGGAAGAGTGGCCACAGCATGGTAGAATTTCAAATTCAGGTCTCAAACTGGTATCCTGAACTTAAATAAAGGTAATTACAAGATAAAAGGAAGAGTTGGTTAAAGTAGACTGGAAAATATATTAAAGTGTAAGACTGTAGAAAAGCAGTGGCAAACATTTAAAGAGACATTTCATAACTCTCAGCAAAGTTATATTCCAGTGAGAAAGAAAGATTCTAAGAGAAGAATAAACTATCTGTGGCTAACTGAGGAAGTTAAGGATGGTATCAAAATGAAAACAAAGGCATGCAATGTTGTGAAGAACAGTGGAAGGCCAGAGGATTGGGAAATTTTTAGAAACCAGCAAAGGACGACTAAAAAAATGCTAAAGAGAAGATAGCGTATGAGAGTAAATTAGCAAAAAATATAAAAACAGAGAGTAAGCTTCTACACGTATATAAAAAGGAAGCAAGTAGCTAAAGTAAACATTGGTCCCTTCGAGGATGCACACAGGGCCCGGGTCTCTCACACACAGGGCTCGGGTCTGTGCTCACACACAGTGCTCGGGTCTGTGCTCACACACAGGGCTCGGGTCTGTGCTCACACACAGGGCTTGGGTCTGTGCTCACACACAGGGCCCGGGTCTCTCACACATGGGGCTTGGGTCTGTGCTCACACACAGGGCCCGGGTCTGTGCTCACACACAGGGCTCGGGTCTGCGCTCACACACAGGGCTCGGGTCTCTCACACACAGGGCTCGGGTCTGTGCTCACACACAGGGCTCGGGTCTCTCACACATGGGGCTTGGGTCTGTGCTCACACACAGGGCCCGGGTCTGTGCTCACATACAGGGCTCGGGTCTCTCACACACAGGGCTCGGGTCTGTGCTCACACACAGGGCTCGGGTCTCTCACACATGGGGCTCGGGTCTGTGCTCACACACAGGGCTCGGGTCTGTGCTCACACACAGGGCTCGGGTCTGTGCTCACACACAGGGTTCGGGTCTCTCACACACAGGGCTCGGGTCTGTGCTCACACACAGGGCTCGGGTCTCTCACACACAGGGCCCGGGTTTGCTCTGTCTGAGGGCTCGGGTCTGCTGTGTGTGTATCACAGGTGCCATTGCCAACCTTCCCTACAGCCTTAACCCGCAATGACTACAGCACTGGCCCTTGACCATTGAGGGAGGGACACTGCTCGCAACATCACGCAGCACTCTGCCGATACTGCCCCTCTCACTCCCTTTAGCGCTCTCGGGGAAGTGACAGCGTTTGATTTAGCTCTCCACTTCCCGCTTGTAGCGCTATACCGAAAGTTCCCATCGGAATTAGCGCCTGTGATACCTTTGCTCCCAAACAGGTCGCTACGCAGTTTCTAGCCTCTGCCTATTTGGCTGTAAAGCACTTTTGGGAGGTTATGAGGTGGTGAACGGCACTATATAAATGCAAAATTCTTTTTAAAGAAACATGAGAATTGTTTGACTGTACCTATACTTGTTTGGTGAATTTCATAACTGTGTGACATTAATGATTAAAGAATTTAAATGTGTGCGAGGAGGAGAGATCAGTCAACCTGGTCATCAGTAAACTGGGGTTCATGTCAGTTATTGTATTTCACATATCAATATGGAACGTAATTTATCTAGATTTTAAAAATCCTTCGATAAGTTACCCCATAACAGACTGATGGACAATGTCAGAGAATGCAGAGTCAGGGACAAGTCGCAGAATGGATCGCTCGCTGGCTTCAGGACAGAAAGCAGAGAGTGGGGGTAAAGGGAGCTATTCACAGGGGCAGAAGGTGGGTGGTGGTGTTCCACAAGGATCAGTGCTGGGACCGCTGTTGGTCACCATTTATATTAACGATTAGACTTTGGAATCACAAACACAATTTCTAAATTTGCGGATAACACCAAATTGGGTGACAGTCAATACTGAGGGGGACTGTAACACATTACAGGGGGACATTAATAAACTTACAGAATGGGCAAAGAATTGGCAAATGTTCAACACAGATAAATGTGAGGTATTACATTGTGGTAAGAATAGGGAGGTCACTTATTACTGGGAGGGTGGAGTCTGGGTGGGATAGAGGAACAAAGGGATCTCGGATACAGATACACAAATCACTAAACATTGTGACACAGGTTAGCAAGGCCATAAAAAGCAAACCCAGCACTAGGGTTTATTTCTGGAGGGATTAAATTGAAAAGTCGGGAAGTTATGTTAAACCTGTATCGAACCTTGGTTAGACCACATGGAGCACTGCGTACAGTTCTGGTCGCCGTTTTGGATCGATAATAATAGACCCAGGTTCGGGATCTGGATGAATGTTAAATAAGAGACAAGACAAATGAAGTAAAGATAAAACACCATTTACTGAGAGAAAAGAAACATAATACAGTTCACGAAGAAAAGAGAAATATGATAAGATGCAACACAGCCTTCGACCTGTCGGGAACTCCGCAAGGACAGCTGGTCAGGAGCCTTTGGGGGTCCCGGCACCGCTCGCGAATCACGGTCCAAGGTGAAGTTCAAAGAGCTACGGGACAGTTCCGTTCCTTTATACTATTGAACATACATGGGGCATGTGGCTTATGGCCAACTCCTAATCTGTAAGGCCCCAGCTGTTCTTCCACAAAGCATGAGACCTCGAGGCACCGATCGTCCCATAAACAAGATGGTGTGTACATCAAGGTCTCTCTCTTTCTCTCTGCATCAACAACATTCCACGAGGCATGGAGCAGAAAACACACTGTAAATGTCGGAATATCATAATTAACCCAATGTGATTAGCCCCACACAATACAATCCACCTTTGATATTTAGACATTCTAAGTAATATAATCAAGTTGAAGGCAGAATGCATCAGTTACATGTTGAGCATACGCTAGCCAGACCCGCAATCTACACCAAAAATACACACAAGCAGTAATATCAGTAATAACGCGACGAGTAAAGCAATGATCAGTGTTAGCTAACCGCCACCCTATACGGCCATCCCATGCTGTGTTTGAGAATGGAAGTAGCACAGTCACAGGTAACCAGACACAGAGACTTGCCAGCACGATGAGGTAAGTCGCCATTTTGGGCAGAATTCCTGTGGGAGGAAGCATATGTATATTAATTCAGCCCCGTTTAGTCAATTTACCCTTGTCAACACAGAGAGAAATATCTTGACCAGTCAGGAGCACCTAATAAGTGTTTTCTTCTCCTTTCGCTAAGATATCCCCTGCTTGTAAGGGTTTCTGGGGGTACTGCAGCCACACTTTTCCGCCTTCACAAACTGTGTTCTGAGTCTGATTTCCTTTTTCAATAGTAGGGACACTAACTTTGCCTATCATGTGGCTTACGGGAGCTCCTCCCCGCAATGGTCGGTGATTCAGATTGCGCACTGCTTGTGGTAAGACCTTTAACCACCCTTGCAATGTGTTAGTTGGAGTTAATATTTTAATCTGTTGCTTAAGTAGTCCATTCATGCGTTCTATTAACCCTGCAGCTTGCGGATAGTAAGGTATGTGGAACATCCAATAGATCTCGTTGTCTACCGCCCACTGTTGCACTGTTTGACCTGTGAAGTGCGACCCATTATCGGACTGTACTTCTGCTGGCTCACCGTAGTATGTGATTAAATTATCCAGTCCTTTAATCGTACTTTGTTGATTCGCTTTAGTCACTGGATAAGCTATCAAAAGTCCAGAATCGGTATCAACAGCAGTGAGCAAATATTGGAACCGTTGTTGCAATGGTAAAGGTCCTACATAATCAACTTGCCATATTTGTGCTGGTTGAGTCCCTCTCTTAATATGGGCACCGGGTTGTTATTGTTGGGGAAAATGCTTCATCTTTTGACAAATTTCACAGGTGTTTATGATCTGTTTAACACCGTCCGTAGACAAATGTAACCCCCTATTCCGTGCCCATTGTATCGTACACTGAATGACCAAATGTCCAGATTTGTGGCGGGCCCACTTGCCTATGCCATATTCTTCCTCTTCCGCCTGTTTGACAGCCCGTACCCGGGCTATATTATCAACGGTGTTATTATATTCAGAGGTCTTTGAAGTGTTTTTCATGTGAGCGTCCACATGATATCCAGTTATTTTCATCTTCTGGGCTCTGGACCATATTTGTTCCCATAGGTGCTTTCTCCACAAGTCTTTCCCAGGTGGTTGGTGATTGGATTAGAGATTTCAAGGGTGGAGAGAGTTGGTTGGTGATTGAATTAGAGATTCCAGGGGTGGGAGAGGTGGTTGGTGATTGGATTAGAGATTCCAGAGGTGGAGAGAGGTGGTTGGTGATTGGATTAGAGATTCCAGGGGTGGAGAGAGGTGATTGGTGATTGGATTAGAGATTCCAGGGGTGGGAGAGGTGGTTGGTGGTTGGATTAGAGAATCCAGAGGTGGAGAGAGGTGGTTTGTGATTGGATTAGAGATTCCAGGCGTGGAGAGAGGTGGTTGGTGATTGGATTAGAGATTCCAGGGGTGGAGAGAGGTGGTTGGTGGTTGGATTAGAGATTCCAGGGGTGGAGAGAGGTGGTTTGTGATTGGATTAGAGATTCCAGGGGTGGAGAGAGGTGGTTGGTGATTGGATTAGAGATTCCAGGGGTGGAGAGAGGTGGTTGGTGATTGGATTAGAGATTCCAGGGGTGGAGAGAGGTGATTGGTGATTGGATTAGAGATCCGTGGATGGAGAGAGGTGGCTGGTGATTGGATTAGAAATTCCAGGGGTGGAGAGAGGTGGTTGGTGATTAGATTTGAGATTCCAGAGTGGGAAAGGTGGTTGGTGATTGGATTAGAGATTCCAGGAGTGGAGGGAGGTGGTTGATGATTGGATTAGAGATTCCAGGGTGAAGAGAGGTGGTTGCTGATTGGATTAGAGATTTCAGGGATGGAGAGGTGGTTGATGATTGGATCAGAAATTGCAGGGGTGGAGAGAGGTGGTTGGTGATTGGATTAGAGATTCCAGGGGTGAGAGAGGTAATTCGTGATTGGATTAGAGATTCCAGGGGTGGCAGAGGTGGTTGATGATTGGATTAGAGATTCCAGGGGTGAGAGACGTGGTTGGTGATTGGATTAGAGAGTCCAGGGGTGAGAGAGGTGGTTGGTGATTGGATTAGAGATTCCCAGGGTGGAGAGAGGTGGTTGGTGATTGGATTAGAGATTCCAGGGGTGGAGAGAGGTGGTTGGTGATTGGATTAGAGATTCCCAGGGTGGAGAGAGGTGTTGGTGATTGGATTAGAGGTTCCAGGGGTGGAGAGAGGTGGTTGGTGATTGGATTAGAGATTTCAAGGGTGGCAGAGGTGGTTGATGATTGGATTAGAGATTCCAGGGGTGAGAGAGGTGGTTGGTGATTGGATTAGTGATTCCAGGGGTGGAGAGAGATGGTTGGTGATTGGATTTGAGATTCACAGGTTGGACAGAGGTGGTTGGTGATTGGATTAGAGATTCCAGGGGTGAGAGAGGTGGTTGGTGATTGGATTAGAGATTCCCAGGGTGGAGAGAGGTGGTTGGTGATTGGATTAGAGATTCCAGGGGTGGAGAGAGGTGGTTGGTGATTGGATTAGAGATTCCCAGGGTGGAGAGAGGTGGTTGGTGATTGGATTAGAGATTCCAGGGGTGGAGAGAGGTGGTTGGTGATTGGATTAGAGATTTCAGGGGTGGAAGAGGTGGTTGATGATTGGATTAGACATTTCAGGGGTGGAGAGAGGTGGTTGGTGATTGGATTAGAGATTCCAGGAGTGGGAGAGGTGGTTGGTGATTGGATTAGATATTCCAGGAGTGAGAGAGGTGGTTTGAGATTGGATTAGAGATTCCAGGGGTGGAGCGAGGTGGTTGGTGATTGGATTAGAGATTCCAGGGGTGAGAGAGCTGGTTGGTGATTGGATTAGAGATTCCCAGGGTGGAGAGAGGTGGTTGGTGATTGGATTAGAGATTCCAGGGGTGGCGAGAGGTGGTTGGTGATTGGATTAGAGATTTCAGGGGTGGAGAGAGGTGGTTGGTGATTGGATTAGAGATTCCCAGGGTGGAGAGAGGTGGTTGGTGATTGGATTAGAGATTCCAGGGGTGGAGAGAGGTGGTTGGTGATTGGATTAGAGATTGCAGGGGTGAGAGAGCTGGTTGGTGATTGGATTAGAGATTCCCAGGGTGGAGAGAGGTGGTTGGTGATTGGATTAGAGATTCCAGGGGTGGAGAGAGGTGGTTGGTGATTGGATTAGAGATTGCAGGGGTGGAGAGAGGTGGTTGGTGATTGCATTAGAGATTCCAGGGGTGGAGAGAGGTGGTTGGTGATTGGATTAGAAATTCCAGGAGTGAGAGAGGTGGTTGGTGATTGGATTAGAGATTCCAGGGATGGGAGAGGTAGTTGGTGATTGGATTAAAGATTCCAGGGGTGGAGAGAAGTGGTTGCTGATTGGATTAGAGATTCCAGGAGTAAGATAGGTGGTTGGTAATTGGATTAGAGATTCTCGGGGTGGAGAGAGGTGGCTGGTGATTGGACTAGTGATTCCAGGGCAGGGGAGAGGTGGTTGATGATTGGATTAGAGATTCCAGAGGTGAGAGAGGTGGTTGGTGATTGGATTAGATATTCCAGGAGTGAGAGAGGTGGTTGGTGATTGGATTAGAGATTCCAGGGGTGGAGCGAGGTGGTTGGTGATTGGATTAGAGATTCCAGGGGTGGCAGAGGTGGTTGATGATTGGATTAGAGATTTCAGGGGTGGAGAGAGGTGGTTGGTGATTGGATTAGAGATTCCAGGGGTGAGAGAGGTGGTTGGTGATTGGATTAGAGATTCCAGTGGTGAGAGAGGTGGTTGGTGATTGAATTAGAGATTCCCAGGGTGGAGAGAGGTGGTTGGTGATTGGATTAGAGATTCCAGGGGTGGAGAGAGGTGGTTGGTGATTGGATTAGAGATTGCAGGGGTGAGAGAGCTGGTTGGTGATTGGATTAGAGATTCCCAGGGTGGAGAGAGGTGGTTGACGATTGGATTAGAGATTCCAGAGGTGAGAGAGGTGGTTGGTGATTGGTTTGGAGGTTTCCACATGCTCCAGAGCTAATTTGCTAAGTTTTTGTGTATTTTATCCAATATCTGACACGGAGAATCATTTTAACCTGACACACGGCAGGGGGGAGGGGGAGTCCCGCGGGATCGGCTGCAATGCTGGCTTCACACGCTGCCCGATATTATTCCGTTAACTCTGGTGGGCGTCAGTCACTTGCACAGCCGGGAATAGGTGAATTTGTGGGATTGTCCTTCACTTCCTGGGCGGCAGCAGGTCTGTGAGGTTCCCAATGGCTTCACTTCCCCGCTGAACATTCTGCTGAAATGCGATGAATGTCCTCTCTTGCTTTGCGACATTTATCTTGCAGCTTCTTAAACTTGGATTCAGAACCCTGCCCACCCAGCAATGAGCCCAGCTCACTCACTTGTCCTGCGAGGTGCTTGTCGTAAATCTTCACGTAGTTTGTGGACATGCCACCAATGAGGGTCATGATGCTGACTGCCTGGGACACTTGGAGACCCATCATCTGACCACTGGCATCCTGTGTGACTCCCTCAGTCACGGCACCGAGTCTGTCAAACGTCTTCAGGCACTCTGCAGTTAATGTGGGTATCATTTGAAGGAAGTTGATCATCTCTGACCAGCTGGATTTGATGCCCCCCAGTGCACCAAGGCCTTTCGCCATCAGCTCCACACTTGTGCTGACATTCATCACTTCCGCCTGACTGCTCTTTATGCCGTTCAGCAACGCCTCACTCTCTTCGCACAAACTCTTCATCTTCTGCCGACATTCATTGTAATTACTGCTTGACTCCTCCAACTTGCTTTGGACTTCCTTGGTCTTCAGTGTGGCTTCCTCTCGGACCTGGCGGAGGAAACTGCTGACTTCAGGGTTTGATTCGGAGGATTCTTTGGTCCTCAGCTCAGCCACCAGGTGTACAAGGAACATCAAGCCTTTCCCCAGCTCCACCACGAGAAGCACTGGGCTGGCCACATTGGTCAACAGACTAACGATCTTTGGGAGAAGCCCCTTCATCTGTTTCAGTGCTTCCAAACTGATCTGATCGATGAGAGCATTTGCCCTTACATCGTTGTATTCATTGAGGAGTTCCTCGCGTTTTTGGGAGACCTCAATCCATTCCTTCTGTGAATTGTTCTTCGCTTCCTCTACCGCCTCATTCCTTTGTTCTGTTTCCAGCAAGACTTTCCTGACTTCCTGCAGCGTCTCCTCGCTGGTACTCTGGGAAGCTGCACAGGTCTCCAACAGCTCAGTCAGGAGCTCACTGAGATTGGCGAGCTCCTGCTCCACAGATTGGGCACATGTCATGGACTGAGCTGCACAAACCTCGATGCTCTTCAGCTGCTGGGGAAGGTCTTTGTTCAGAGACGGCCCCTCACCAACATTGCTCACATGGACAGCAAGGTCCTCACAGTACATCCCGATTTTGTTCAGATTATTGCGGGTGTGTTGAAACGATTTGATGGTTTTGTTGCAAACCTCCATCAAACAACTCTGGAAGGACTCAGGTTTATTAAATGAGGATTTGCGGTTCGCATTGCCTTGGTTTAGTTTGAAGCCCTTCATCTTCGTGGCCAGATGCACCAGTCCACCTAAAATAGCCACAGATGTGGGTGCTGGCAACAAAAACATCTCCCACTTGATCAGGGACTGCATCGCGACATTGAAACAATCGGATACTTGTAGTTTGCTGTGGAGTTCGATCCCGAGCTCTGTAACCTTGCATTGGTTGTCCGACATGCTGATGTTTCCTGCAATGAGAATTCGCAAACATCAATAATTGTGTTATTATAGAGAGAGAGTTCACATTACAACAGGGCGGTGCATAGCCTTGGACAACACACAGGCAACCTTCCAACACTGCTGCAGGCTCAGCTGATAACGGGCATGGTGTAGGCACTACAATTGGGCTCATGGACCTTGGCAAAGGGAGGCGAAGAATTCTCATCACTGTCCCGTAAACTGTTGGAGGTTGTCATTGAAACATAGCAACAGAGAAAATAGGTGCAGGATAGGCCATTCGGCCCTTCGAGCCTGCACCGCCATTCAATATGATCATGGCTGATTATGCAACTTCAGTACCCCATTCCTGCTTTCTCTCCATGCCCCTTGATCCCTTTAGCCGGAAGGGCCACATCTAACTCCCTTTTGAATATATCTAACGAACTGGCCTCACCAACTTTCTGCGGCAGGGAATTCCACAGGTTCACCACTCTCTGGGTGAAGAAGTTTCTCCTCATCTCAGTCCTAAATGGCTTACCCCTTATCCTTAGACTGTGACCCCTGGTTCTGGACTTCCCCATGATCGGGAACATTCTTCCTGCATCTAACCTGTCCAATCTCGTCAGAATTTTATCTGTTTCGAAGAGATCCCCTCTCATTTTTCTAAATTCCAGTGAATATAAGCCTAGTCGATCCAGTCTTTCTTCATTTGTCAGTCCTGCCATCCCGGGAATCAGTCTGGTGAACCTTCGCTGCACTCCCTCAATAGCAAGAATGTCCTTCCTCAGATTAGGAGACCAAAGCTGTACACAATATTCCAGGTGAGGTCTCACCAAGGCCTTGCACAACTGCAGTAAGACCTCCCTGCTCCGATACTCAAATCCCCTAGCTATGAAGGCCAACATACCATTTGCCTTCTTCACTACCTGCTGTACCTGCATGCCAACTTTCAATGACTGATGTACCATGACACCCAGGTCTCGTTGCACCTCCCATTTTACTAATCTGCCGCCATTCAGATAATATTCTGTCTTCCTGTTTTTGCCACCAAAGTGGATAACCTCACATTTATCCACATTATACTGCATCTGCCATGCATTTGCCCACTCACCTAACCTGTCCAAGTCACCCTGCAGCCTCTTAACATCCTCCTCACAGCTCACACCGCCACCCAGCTTAGTGTCATCTGCAAACTTGGAGATATTACACTCAATTCCTTCATCTAAATCATTGATGTATATTGTAAATAGCTGGGGTCCCAGCACTGAGCCCTGCGGTACTCCACTAGTCACTGCCTGCCATTCTGAAAAGGACCCATTTATCCCGACTCTCTGCTTCCTGTCTGCCAACCAGTTCTCTATCCACGTCAGTACATTACCCCCAATACCATGTGCTTTAATTTTGCACACCAATCTCTTGTGTGGGACCTTGTCAAAAGCCTTTTGAAAGTCCAAATACACCACATCCACTGGTTCTCCCTTGTCCACTCTACTAGTTACATCCTCAAAAAATTCCAGAAGATTTGTCAATCGTGATTTCCCTTTCATAAATCCATGCTGACTTGGTCCAATCCTATCACTGCTTTCCAAATGTGCTGCTATTTCATCCGTAATGTGTATAACGGGCGGGGTAGAAACGGACGGGTGTGTAACGGACGGGGTGTATAATGGGCAGGTGTATGACGGGTGGGTGTATAACGGACGGTTGGGTGTATAACGGGCGGGTGTATAATGGGTGGGTGTATATCGGGTGGGTGTATATCGGGCAAGTGTATAACGGGTGGGTGTATAATGGGCGGGGTGTATAACGGACGGGTGTATAACGGACGGGTGTATAACGGGTGGGTGTATAACGGGTGGGTGTATAACGGACGGGTGTATAACGGGTGGGTGTATAAGGGGTGGGTGTATAACGGGTGGGTGTATATCGGGCAGGTGTATAACGGGCAGGTGTATGAGGGAGGGTGTATAACGGACGGTTGGGTGTATAACGGGTGGGTGTATATCGGGCAGGTGTATAACGGGCGGGTGTGTAACGGGTGGGTGTATAACGGGTGGGTGTATATCGGGCAGGTGTATAACGGGCGGGTGTATAACGGGTGGATGTATATCGGGCAGGTGTATAACGGGCGGGTGTATAACGGACGGTTGGGTGTATAACGGGTGGGTGTATATCGGGCAGGTGTATAACGGGCGGGTGTGTAACGGGTGGGTGTATAACGGGTGGGTGTATATCGGGCAGGTGTATAACGGGCGGGTGTATAACGGGTGGATGTATATCGGGCAGGTGTATAACGGGCGGGTGTATAACGGGTGGATGTATATCGGGCAGGTGTATAACGGGCGGGTGTATAACGGACGGTTGGGTGTATAACGGGTGGGTGTATATCGGGCAGGTGTATAACGGGCGGGTGTATAACGGACGGTTGGGTGTATAACGGGTGGGTGTATATCGGGCAGGTGTATAACGGGCGGGTGTGTAACGGGTGGGTGTATAACGGGTGGGTGTATATCGGGCAGGTGTATAACGGGCGGGTGTATAACGGGTGGATGTATATCGGGCAGGTGTATAACGGGCGGGTGTATAACGGGTGGATGTATATCGGGCAGGTGTATAACGGGCGGGTGTATAACGGACGGTTGGGTGTATAACGGGTGGGTGTATATCGGGCAGGTGTATAACGGGCGGGTGTATAACGGACGGTTGGGTGTATAACGGGTGGGTGTATAATGGGTGATACAATCAATTTTGCACCACAGAAAGGGGATATCCGGCCTGTTCGAGTGTTCTTCCTTATAATCTATTCCTCAGGTCAGTAGGATTTGCAACATAACACAGGATTTACACAGAATATACAACACAGAAACAGGCCATTCGGCCCAACCAGTCCAGGCCGGCGTTTATGCTCCACTCGAGCCTCCTCCCGTCTTTCCACATCTAAATCTATCAGCGTAACCCTCTATTCCCTTCTCTCTCATATACTTATCCAGCCTTCCCTTAAATACATCGATATTATTCACCTCAACCACTCCCTGTGGCAGCGAGTTCCACATTCTCACCACTCTCTGGGTAAAGAAGTTTCTCCTGAATCCCCTATTGGATTTCTGGGTGACGATCTTATATTGGTGGCCTCTAGTTATACTCGGGGGATCAAGGGTTATGGCGAGAAAGCAGGAAGGGGGTACTGAAGTTTCATGTTCAGCCATGAACTCATTGAATGGCGGTGCAGGCTAGAAGGGCTGAATGGCCTGCTCCTGCACCTATTTTCTATGTTTCTATGTTTCTATACTCTTCCCCACAAGTGGAAACACTCTCTCTGTATCCACTCTATCAAAATCTTTCAGATTAGGTCACCCCTCAGCCTTCTTTTTTCAAGTGTAAAGAGATCCAGCCTGCTCATCCTTTCCTGATATGTGTACCCTCGCATTTCTGGTATCATCCTTGTAAATCTTCTCTGCGCCCTCTCCGGTGCCTCTATATCCTGTTAATAATATGGTGACCAGAACTGTACGTAGTGCTCCAAGTGTGGTCTAACCAAGGTTCGATACAGGTTTAGTATAACACTGAATGTCAGCTGTCACAGATTTATTAAGTTTAGAATCATGAAACCGACACTTATGACAAAACCTTGCAAGGTTTAGCTGGCGAATTCAAAGGCTGGCTACACTTGTTGATCAGATCTTCATCGAATCTAAACTATGTGTTCCAACACCCACTTTTTAAAACCTTCTTCACCCCTTGTACATGATAAGCCAACTGATTCTGCACTCCAGAAAACACCACCAAATGAGATGATTTTTAATGCGGTTGTCTCTTATCAATAACTGACATGGACCAGCTGTCAAACTGCAGGGAGTGTTAGCTCCTTATCACTCAGATATTCTGCATATTTAGCAATGACTTGTATGAAGGACTAGAGCGTCGTATAGCTAAGTGTAAAGTCCTGTCCCCTCAGTACAGATTTACACGAGGCATGTCGTGAAGTCAAGATCACTCTGGACCTGCACCTTTATTTCCAGCTCTGGAATGCTGCACTTGCCTGAGACCTGTCCTTATATACCTGTCTCTTGCAAGTGCACCCCTGGTGGTAAGGTATGCTGGTGGTTACAGGTCATATCTTATTACAGTCATGTATAGCATGTTAGGATACAGTTATATATATTAATGTATAATGACATCACGTTCCCCCAAGTTCTTATTGTCTTTATAGGTTCAGTCTCTCAGGTGGTCTACGCTCTCGTGTGGAGCGTCTTAGTTGTGGTTCAGTTGTTTGCCTTGGTGTCTGTTTTTCTTTGGGTGTGGTTGCTGGTATCTCGCCTGGGCTGTCTGTTTCGATTGGTGTGATTGTTGTTGACTCGCCTGGGCTGTCTGTTGGGATTGCCCTTTCCTCAGGTTGTTCCCTCTGTCTGTCCACCAGGTGTGGTGCGAGTTCCACATTGTAGTCTGCCTCTGGTTCCGCAGTGTTGTTGGTAAATCTGCTTTTGACTTGGTCTACATGCCTCCGGCAGGTTTTGCCATTGTCCATTTGTACTACCAGTAGCCTGTTTCCTTCCTTGCCCGTTACTGTCCCTGCAAGCCCTTTGGGACCCCTGCCATAGTTTAGTACAAACACTGTGTCCCCTATCTCATTCCATCTCCCCCTCGAATTTCTGTCATGGTACTCAGTCAGCTTACGGCGCTTTGCCTCAATGATTTTGTGCATGTCTGGGAGGATTAATGAGAGACTTGTTTTCAAAGTCCTTTTCATCAACAGTTGCGCGGGGGGATCCCAGTCAGTGAGTGCGGACGAGATCTGTATGCCAGCAGCAGTCGCGACAGGCGACCCTGCAGCGTGGGACCTTGGATTTTAAGCATGCCTTGTATAATGATTTGTACTGCTCTCTCCGCCTGGCCATTGGAGGCCGGCTTGAACGGTGCCGTCTTGGCGTGATTTATGCCGTGGTCAATTATAAAGTCTTGGAATTCTGCGCTGGTGAAGCACGGACCATTGTCACTGACCAATATGTCAGGGATTCCGTGCGTTGCAAACATGGTTGCGAGGCTCTCCACAGTGGTGGAGGTTGTGTTCGAGTTTAAAATGGTGCATTCGATCCACTTTCAAAATGCATCTACAACTACGAGGAATAATTTGCCCATGAATGGCCCGCATAGTTTACGAACACCCGCGACCACGGTTTGGTAGGCCAGGGCCAGGGGCTCAGTGGAGCCTCCCTGGGGGCATTACTGAGTTGGGCACAAATGGTGCACCTTCGGACACAGAGCTCCAAGTCCACATCAATACCAGGCCACCAGACGTGGAATCTGGCCATGGCCTTCATGAGAACGATCCCCGGGTGCTCGTGGTGGAGCTCCCGGACAAATGCCTCTCTGCCTCACAGAGGCATGACTACTCGGCTGCCCCACATCAGGCAGTCTGCTTGTAGTGATAGCTCATGCATGCGCCTGTGAAAGGGTTTTAATTACTCGGGGCAGGCATTGCGAGCCTCTGCCCAGTCACCGGTTAGGACACATCTTTTTACTAAGGATAACGTGGGGTCGCTGGCCGTCCAGGCTCTGATTTGGCGAGCCGTCATGGGCGAACCTGTGGACTCAAAGGCATTGATTGCCATGGCTAGCTCACAGTCCTGTTCGTCAGACCCTTCCGTGGTCGCCAGGGGTAGCCTGCTGTGTGCGTCGGCACAGTTGTCTGTGCCTGGTCTGTGCCTTATGGTGTAGTCGTAGGATGCCAGCATGAGTGCCCACCGTTGAATTCGTGCCGAGGCGTTGGCGTTTATTGCCTTGCTCTCGGATAGGAGGGACGTGAGGGGCTTGTGGTCGGTTTCTTTTGCGAACTTGGCCCCAAAAGTTATTGGTGCATCTTTTTGACACCGTACACGCACACGAGCGCCTCCTTCTCTACCATTCCGTACCCGCGCTCCGCCCGCGAAAGTGACCTGGAGGCATAAGCTATGGGTTGTAATTTGCCCGCACTATTGACATGTTGCAAAACGCACCCGACCCCATACGCTGATGCATCACATATGAGAACTAACTTTTTACCTGGGTCAAAGAAAGTCAAAACACTGTTGGAACACAGAAGGTTGCGTGCCTTATTGAAGGCGTGTTCCTGGGCGTCCCCCCAAAACCAATCACACCCCTTCCTGCGTAGCACGTGGAGAGGCTCCAGCAGTGTGCTTAAGTTCTGCATAGAGTTCCCAAAGTAATTGAGCAGCCCGAGAAAGGCGCGCAGTTCTGAAACATTCCGGGGCCTGGGTGCCAGGCGAATTACTTCTGTTTTGGACTCTGTTGGCGGATTCCATCAGCGGCAATCCTTCTGCCCAAAAATTCAACCTCGGGTGCGAGAAACAGGCACTTGGATTTCTTGACTCGTAGGCCTACCCGATCCAACTGCTTTAGTACTTCCTCCAAATTACGGAGATGGCAGTCGGTGTCCCTGCCCGTGATAAGTACGTCGTCTTGAAATACAACCGTCCCCGGGATGGACTTGAGCAGACTCTCCATGTTGCGCTGGAATATGGCAGCTGCCGACCTGATGCCAAATGGGCATCGATTGTACATGAAAAGGCCTCAATGTGTGTTGATGGTGGTGAATAGCTTGGATTCCTCGGTCAATTCGTGCGTCATATACGCAGATGTGAGGTCTAATTTTGAGAAAAGTTTACCTCCAGCCAATGTGGCAAATAAGTCCTCCGCTCTGGGCAGCGGGTACTGGTCCTGTAAGGAGACTCTGTTTATGGTAGATTTGTAGTCCCCACAGATTCGTACGTATCCATCAGGCTTCATGACTGGGACGATGGGACTTGCCCAGTCGCTAAATTCCACAGGTGATATAATGCCTTCCCGCAGAAGCCTGTCTAGTTCGTGTTCAATCTTTTCCCTCATCCCATAGGGTACAGCTCTGGCCTTGTGATGGACTGGCCTAGCATCCTGTGTGATGTATATTTTGACTTTGGCCCCTTTGAAAGTGCCCACACCTGGCTGAAAGAGATGTTCAAATCGCTTTATAACTGTTGAGCAGGAGGTCCGTTCCTCTAATGCCATGGCATGGACATCATCCCATTTCCAGTTTAGTTTTGCCAGCCAGCTTCTCCCCAGCAGTGCTGGTGGGTCTCCGGGGACAATCCACAGGGGAAGTTGGTTCACTGTCCCTTTGTGTGTGACAGAGAGCATGGCGCTGCCGAGGACTGGTACGATTTCTTTGGTGTAGGTCCTTAGTGTGGTGTCGACCCTTGTGAGTTTTGGTCTGACTCTTTTATGCGGCCACAGTTGTTCAAATTGTTGAGCGCCGATCAGAGATTGACTCGCTCCCGTATCCAGCTCCATGTTGACAGATATCCCGTTGAGTAGGACCCTCATTATTATAGGAGGCATCCTGTTGTAGGAGCAGCGGCCATTGATCATGTTGACCTGCTGTACATCGGTGTCCCGAGTACTGTCCCCACCATCTTCTGGTCCGCTTTCCGACCCATCCGATTCGTATACCAGCCGAGCTGCCGTTTTTTTGCACATGCGGGCCAAATGCCCTGTATATTCACAATTTCTGCAAACAGCCTGCTGAAATCGACATCCCCTTGCCGAGTGCCCACCCCCACACCTCCAGCACAGACCTGTTCCATTGTTCAAAGTGTTCAAAGAATGAGCTGCGTCTGGCTGATCTCTCTTGAGCTTCTCTCAGTTTGTAGTTGATTGCTCGCATTGTGGGTTGATGAGGTGTGAAAGGCCGTTCCTGTGACCCTTGATGGCTTCTGCCTGCTGTCGAGAGCCTGTTCTCCCGGTTTTGTCTGTGTGTGGGGGTAGCAGCTTGTTTAGTGCTGTGAACTTCTTGTTCCGATATTTCGTTAGTTGTCTTACCTGCATTGTAAATCAACCTCGTTTCATCTTCCCCGACCAAGAATGTCTGTGCAACCAGTGCTGCTGCCTCTAAGGTCAGGTTCTTGGTCTCTATGAGCTTTCAGAATATGCCTGCGTGGCCTATTCCTTCAATGAAAAAGTCTCTCAGCATTTCTCTCCTCAGTTCATCGGAGAACTGACATAAACTAGCCAACCTCTGAAGTTCCGCCACGAAGTCGGGTATGCTCTGGCCCACACAGCGTCTGTAGTTGTAGAACCTGAATCTGGCCATGTGTAGGCTGCTCGCTGGCTTCAGGTGGTTTCTTACCAGTGTGCTCAATTCTTCAAACGACTTGCTTGCTGGTTTCTCGGGTGCCAACAGAGCCTTCATTAAAGCGTATGTTTTCGAGCCACAGCTGGTCAAGAGATGGGCTCTTCTCTTGTCTGCCTTATCGTCGCCTAACCAGTCTTTGGTTACAAAGCTTTGCTGGAGCCTTTCTATAAAGTCCTCCCAATTGTCTCCCGCATTGTACTTTTCATCTGATCTATTGTTCGCCATTCTGTGGATTCTGTAATCCCGTAACTCGTCGCCACTGTAAAGTCCTGTTCCCTCAGTACAGATTCACACGAGGCATGTAGTGAAGTCAAAGTCACTCTGGACCTGCACCTTTATTTCACAGCTCTGGAATGCTGCACTTGCCTGAGACCTGTCCTTATATACCTGTCTCTTGCAAGTGCACCCTGGTGGTAAGGTATGCTGGTGGTTACAGGTCATATCTTATTACAGTCATGTATAGCATGTTAGGATACAGTTATATATAATAATGTAAGATACATGACACTAAGTTTGCTGACGACACCAAGTTAGGTGGCTCAGTGAACAGTGTGGATGGGAGCAGGAAGCTGCAAAGGAACATCTCTCGAGTGGGTGGGCAACAGGGTGGCAGATGGAGTTTAATGGGGGGAGGTGTGAGGGCATCCACTTTCTAAGGTAGATCAGAGTATTCTGTAAATGGTGAGAGAGGAGGAGCTGTGGAGGGGCAGTGAGATTGAGGGACTCGTACAGAAATCACAAAAAAATTAAATAGGCTGCTGGGATGTTGGGTCTTTATCTCAGTGGCTGCTACACAAAGCGGTGTAAATCATGCTATAGTTGTACAGAGCTCTGGTCAGACCCCATCTGGGGCAACGGTGTTCAGTTGTGGGCCCCGCACCCCAGGAAGGAGGTATGGGCCTTGGAGAGGTGGCGCAGTGTGGATTCACCAGAATGATGGCAGAACACAGGCGGACCTGGGTGGGAATGCTGGCCGTGGGAACGGCATAGAGAGCAGAGCAGGGAATTCAAAAAACAAAATGTAACATCACAGGACAGCAGCTAGGTGATTGCTTGGTGAGTATTACAGCTCCTTTGCTCTCTCGATTCGGTAAGTGGATTAAATTCAGAATTGGGAGAGTATTAACGACTCTAACTTTATGGAATTAAGCACTTAAACTAAATTAACCAATTAAAACTACAAACTAAAAGTAAAAATAGTCATTTGAATCATCATCATGGGTAGTCCCTCGGAATCGAGGAAGACTTGCTCCCACTCCTGTAGTGAAGTGGTAGCTGAACAGTCCAATACGAGAGCCACAGACTCTGTCACAGGTGGGACAGACATTCATCGAGGGAAGGCGGGATGGGACTGGTTTGCCGCACACTCCTTCTGCTGCCTGCGCCTGACCTCTTCACGCTCGCGGCATTGAGACTCGAAGAGCTCAGCGCCCTCCCGGATGCACTTTCTCCACCTCGGGCGGTCTTCGGCCAGGGTCTGCCAGGTGTCAGTGGTGATGTCGCACTTTACCAGGGAGGCTTTGAGGGTGTCCTTGTAACGTTTCCGCTGTCCTCCTTTGGCTCATTTGCCACGAAGAAGCTCCACATACAACAATTGCTGAGGGAGTCTCGTTTGAAATAAATACTGCAACTAATGATATAAATAAAATAAGGTTTAGAGAGACGGCCCGACAGTGGTGTGTGGTAACTGCAGCATGTGGGAGTTGGTGGAGAGCATCGCGATCCCGAGCAAACACATGTGGGAGTTGGTGGAGAGCATCGCGATCCCGAGCAAACACATGTGGGAGTTGGTGGAGAGCATCGCGATCCCGAGCAAACACATGTGGGAGTTGGTGGAGAGCATCGCGATCCCGAGCAAACACATCGGCAGCAAGTGTCTGCAGCTCGAGGGAGCCGGGCTCCGTGTGGATGAGCTGGAGTCCGAGCTGCTGACACTGCGACACATCAGGGAGGGGGAGAGTTACCTGGACACTGTGTTCCAGGAGGCAGTCACACCCCTCAGGTTAAATCATTCACATGGTCCGGGACAGGAGGGTGTGACTACGAGCGAGGCAGGTATGGGGACACTGGATACAGTGATGGAGGAGCCTCAGCCCTTGACCCTGTCCAACAGGTATGAGGTATTTGCTGCCTGCATGGATGATGAAAAGGACTGCAGGGAGTTTGGGCAAACTGACCACAGCACCGTGGTACATGAGGCCATTCAAGTGGGGGGAGTGAAAGGGAATGTGTTAGTGATAGGGGACAGTATAATTAGGGGGATAGATACTGTTCTCTGCAGCTGAGAGCATGAGTCCCGAAGGCTGCGTTGCCTGCCCAGGGCCAGGGTTAAGGACAAATCCTCGCGGCTGGAGAGGAACTTGGAGTGGGAGACAGAGGATCCAATTGTCATGGTCCACGTAGGAACCAATGAGATAGGGAGAACCAGGAATGAGGTTCTGCTGAGGGAGTTTCAGGAGCTAGGATTCAAATTAATAAGCAGAACCTCAAAGGTAATAGTCTCCGGATGATTACCTGTGCAAATTATAAGAACATAACATAAGAAATAGGAGCAGGAGTAGGCCATACAGCCCCCCGAGCCTGCTCTGCCATTTAATATCATGGCTGATCTGATCATGGACTCAGCTCCACTTCCCCGTCCACTTCCCATAACCCTTTACTCCCTTATCGCTCAAAAATCTGTCTATCTCCACCTTAAATATATTCAATGTCCCAGCCTCCACAGCTCTCTGGGGCAGAGAATTCCACAGATTTACAACCCTCTGAGAGAAGAAATTTCTCCTCATCTCAGTTTTAAATGGGCATCCCCGATTCTAAGATTAAGTCCTCTAGTTCTAGTCTCCCCCATCAGTGGAAACATCCTCTCTGCATTCACCGTGTTGAGCGCCCTCATTATCTTATAAGTTTCAATAAAATCACCTCACATCCTTCTGAACTGCAATTATTAGAGGTCCATCCTACTCAAACTTTCCTCATAAGTCAACCCCCTCATCTTCGGAATCAACTTAGTGAACCTTCTCTGAACTGCCTCCAATGCAAGTATATCTTTCCTTAAGTACGGAGACCAAAACTGTACGCAGAGAGACAAATGGATTAGAGGATGGGTTTACTGCTTTGATGATTTGGGGCGAGAATGGCGGCGGGGCGGGAAAGTTAGCGCCCGGGAACAGTTTGCCCCTCAGTGGGTGAGTTTGGGAAGCTGGGCCCTGAGTCAGGGGGGTGCAGCACTCAGGGAGGTGTTAGTGAGGGAAACTCCCCAGATAAAGCGCCGGGCCTGGACCGCTCCGAGAGAGGCCTGGGGGGGCGGGGGGGGAACCTGAGAAAACCCACAAAAACATTCCCAATACATTGCCCACGCCACAACACAAATCACAAAACAAATTAACAGTAGCAACAATCACACGTACTGTAGGAGTGCGTAACTCACCGCTCTGCTGTCGGGATGGTTGGACGGCCCAGATTTCCCAGGTCACCGCGGGGCGCGCTGTGGGGCGGACGGGTCTGGCTGAAGTCCAAACTCAGACCGGTGTCACAACCGGGGGCATTCCACACCGTGCACAGCTCTTCCCGCGGTGCTGCTCCACACTGCCGCTAAACCGGACCCCAGGGTCACCGCGGGGCGCAGGAGAAACAGAGCGCAAAAGACCCTAAAATCCAGCGCTGGAGGTTTAAATGTGTGACTCAAAGAATGGTGTGGGAGGAAGGGGATTCAATTCATGGGGCACTGACACCTGTACTGGGGCAAGAGGGAGCTGTTCCGTTGGGACGGGCTCCACTTGAACCGGGCTGGAACCAGTGTCCTGGAGAATCAAATAACTAGGGCAGTAGAGAGGGCTTTAAACTAATGATGGGAGGATAGAAACATAGAAACATAGAAACATAGAAAATAGGTGCAGGAGAAGGCCATTCGGCCCTTCGAGCCTGCACCACCATTCAATGAGTTCATGGCTGAACATGCAACTTCAGTACCCCATTCCTGCTTTCTCGCCATACCCCTTGATCCCTCTAGTAGTAAGGACTACATCTAACTCCTTTTTGAATATATTTAGTGAATTGGCCTCAACAACTTTCTGTGGTAGAGAATTCCACAGGTTCACCACTCTCTGGGTGAAGAAGTTTCTCCTCATCTCAGTCCTAAATGGCATACCCCTTATCCTTAGACTGTGACCCCTGGTTCTGGACTTCCCCAACATTGGGAACATTCTTCCTGCATCTAACCTGTCTAAACCCGTCAGAATTGTAAACGTTTCTATGAGATCCCCTCTCATTCTTCTGAACTCCAGTGAATACAAGCCCAGTTGATCCAGTCTTTCTTGATATGTCAGTCCCGCCATCCGGGAATCAGTCTGGTGAACCTTCGCTGCACTCCCTCAATAGCAAGAATGTCCTTCCTCAAGTTAGGAGACCAAAACTGTACACAATACTCCAGGTGTGGCCTCACCAAGGCCCTGTACAACTGTAGCAACACGTCCCTGCCCCTGTACTCAAATCCTCTCGCTATGAAGGCCAACATGCCATTTGCTTTCTTAACCGCCTGCTGTACCTGCATGCCAACCTTCAATGACTGATGTACCATGACACCCAGGTCTCGTTGCACCTCCCCTTTTCCTAATCTGTCACCATTCAGATAATAGTCTGTCTCTCTGTTTTTACCACCAAAGTGGATAACCTCACATTTATCCACATTATACTTCATCTGCCATGCATTTGCCCACTCACCTAACCTATCCAAGTCACTCTGCAGCCTCATAGCATCCTCCTCGCAGCTCACACTGCCACCCAACTTAGTGTCATCCGCAAATTTGGAGATACTACATTTAATCTCCTTGTCTAAATCATTAATGTACAATGTAAACAGCTGGGGCCCCAGCACAGAACCTTGCGGTACCCCACTAGTCACTGCCTGCTATTCTGAAAAGTCCCCATTTACTCCTACTTTCTGCTTCCTGTCTGCCAACCAGTTCTCAATCCACGTCAGCACACTACCCCCAATCCCATGTGCTTTAAGTTTGCACATTAATCTCTTGTGTGGGACCTTGTCGAAAGCCTTCTGAAAGTCCAAATACACCACATCAACTGGTTCTCCCTTGTCCACTCTACTGGAAACATCCTCAAAGAATTCCAGAAGATTTGTCAAGCATGATTTCCCTTTCACAAATCCATGCTGACTTGGACCTATCATGTCACCTCTTTCCAAATGCGCTGCTATGACATCCTTAATAATTGATTCCATCATTTTACCCACTACTGAGGTCAGGCTGACCGGTCTATAATTCCCTGTTTTCTCTGTCCCTCCTTTTTTAAAAAGTGGGGTTACATTGGCTACCCTCCACTCGATAGGAACTGATCCAGAGTCTATGGAATGTTGGAAAATGACTGTCAATGTATCCGCTATTTCCAAGGCCACCTCCTTAAGTACTCTGGGATGCAGTCCATCAGGCCCTGGGGATTTATCGGCCTTCATTCCCATCAATTTCCCCAACACAATTTCCCAGCTAATAAGGATTTCCCTCAGTTCCTCCTCCTTACTAGACCCTCTGACACCTTTTGTATCCGGAAGGTTGTTTGTGTCCTCCTTCGTGAATACCGAACCAAAATACTTGTTCAATTGGTCTGCCATTTCTTTGTTCCCCGTTATGACTTCCCCTGATTCTGACTGCAGGGGACCTACGTTTGTCTTTACTAACCTTTTTCTCTTTACATATCTATAGAAACTTCTGCAGTCCGTCTTAATGTTTCCTGCAAGCTTCCTCTCGTACTCTATTTTCCCTGCCCTAATTAAACCCTTTGTCCTCCTCTGCTGAGTTCTAAATTTCTCCCAGTCCCCGGGTTCGCTGCTATTTCTGGCCAATTTGTATGCCACTTCCTTGGCTTTAATACTATCCCTGATTTCCCTTGATAGCCACGGTTGAGCCACCTTCCCTTTTTTATTTTTACGCCAGACAGGGATGTACAATTGTTGTAGTTCATCCATGCGGTCTCTAAATGTCTGCCATTACCCATCCACTGTCAACCCCTTAAGTATCATTCGCCAATCTATCCTAGCCAATTCACGCCTCATACCTTCAAAGTTATCCTTCTTTAAGTTCTGGATCATGGTCTCTGAATTAATTGTTTCATTCTCCATCCTAATGTAGAATTCCACCATATTATGGTCACTCTTCCCCAAGGGGCCTCGCGCAACGAGATTGCTAATTAATCCTCTCTCATTACACAACACCCAGTCTAAGATGGCCTCCCCCCTAGTTGGTTCCTCAACATATTGGTCCAGAAAACCATCTCCAGGAAATCCTCCTCTACCATATTGCTTCCAGTTTGGTTAGCCCAATCTATATGCATATTAAAGTCAACCATTATAACTGCTGCACCTTTATTGCATGCACCCCTAATTTCCTGTTTGATGCCCTCCCCAACATCACTACTACTATTTGGAGGTCTGTACATAAATCCCACGAACGTTTTTTGTCCTTTGGTGTTCTGCAGCTCGACCCATATAGATTCCACATCATCCAAGCTAATGTCCTTCCTAACGATTGCATTAATCTCCTCTTTAACCAGCAATGCTACTCCACCTCCTTTTCCTTTTATTCTATCCTTCCTGAATGTTGAATACCCCTGGATGTTGAGTTCCCAGCCCTGATCATCCTGGAGCCACGTCTCCGTAATCCCAATCACATCATATTTGTTAGCATCTATTTGCACAGTTAATTCATCCACCTTATTGCGGATACTCCTTGAATTAAGACACAAAGCTTTCAGGCTTGTTTTATTAACACCCTTTGTCCTTTTAGAATTATGATGTAGTGTGGCCCTTTTTGTTTCTTGTCTTTGTTTACTCAGCCTTCCACTGTTGCTTTTTACCTTTCTACCATCTGTTTCTGATTCCATGGGCCCAAGTTTCCACAGGATAAAAAACGGGTGCCCCTCCGAGCTGGGCGCCCGTTTTTCGCGCCTAAAACGGCGCCAGAAAAAAACGCGCTATTCTCGAGTGCTTTGCAGCTCCTTGTCTGTTTGGCGCGGTGCCCAGGGGGGCGGAGCCTACACTCGCGCCGATTTTGTAAGTGGGAGGGGGCGGGTACTATTTAAATTAGTTTTTTTCCTGCCGGCAACGCTGCGCGAGCGCGTTGGAGCGTTCGCACATGCTCAGTGTGAAGGAAACATTGGCACTCGGCCATTTTTGTAGTTCTTTGTAGCTGTTTAATTTTTGAACATTTTTTAATAAAATCACATTGCCATCAGCACATCAGCACTGAGGCTTCCCTTCTCACTGTCTCCTTCCCCTCCCTCCCCTCCGCGGCAACAAGCCGCTGTCTCCTTCCCCTCCCTCCCGCTCAGTGACACGAACAGCTTTCTCTCCCCCCGCCCTCCCGCTCAGCGACACGAACGGCTGCAGAATTCTCCCTGGCTGAAGCACTTTCACACAGGTAGGAAGATGGTTTATTTAATCTTTTCTTTGCTTATAAATGTTTATTCAGATTGGATTTATTTGTATAATATTTGTAGAAGTATAAATAAGGATTTATTGTAGAATTTAATGAGTTCCCTCCCCCCCGCTCCCCCACCTCGTTCTGGACGCCTAATTTGTAACCTGTGCCTGATTTTTTAATGTGTAGAACAGTTTTTTTCAGTTCTACAAAAATCTTCACTGGCTCCATTCTACTTTAGTTTGGAGTACGTTTTCACTGTGGAAACTTTCAAATCAGGTGTCAGTGGCCGGACACGCCCCTTTTTGAAGAAAAAATTCTGTTCCAAAGCAGAACTGTTCTACCTGACTAGAACTGCAGAAAACAAAATGTGGAGAATTGCGATTTCTAAGATAGTCCGTTCTCCACCAATTGCTCCGAAAAATCAGGCGCAAATCATGTGGAAACTTGGGCCCCATATTACTTCACCCTGTCTCGCTGCATAGGTTCCCATCCCCCTGCCATATTAGTTTAAACACTTCCGAACTGCATTCACAAATGATTGAGGAAAGAGTAAATTTCAAAGCAGCAAGAGAAATGTCAAGGCTGTAGAGCAGAGCTGAGTTTGGGTAAAAATAAGCCGAGTGGGTCAGGAAGGGACAGAGAGTAACAAGAGGGCATTGCTGTCCATCAGGGAAAAATAGACAAAAGTCAGAGCTAAAGGCATTATATCTGAATGCACGAAGCACTCGCAACAAAATAGATGAATTAATAGCGCAGATAGAAAGGAATAGGTTTGGTCTAATAGCCAGTACAGAGACGTGGTTGTAAAGTGACCACGTTTGGGAACTAAATATTCCAGGATACTTAACTTTTAGAAACGATAGGCAAAATGGAAAAGGAGAAGGGGTAGCCCTGATAATAAAGGATGTGATAAAGACAGGAGAGAGAAAGGAAAATCAAGACGTAGAATCAGTTTGAGCTAAGAAACAGCAAGGGACAGAAAACATCGGTGGGAGTTGTTTATAGGCCCCCAAACAGTAATGGTAATGTAGGGCACAGTATCAATCAGGAAATTAGAGGCACATGTAACAAGGGTAATACAGTCATTACAGGTTCATTAATAACCACGTAGTAAAGGGGTCTTTAGGGAAGAGTGACTATAATATGATAGAATATTATGTTGAGTTTGAAAGTGATTTATTTCAATCTGAAACTAGGGTCTGAAATCTAAACAAAGCAAACTACGTAGGTATGAGGGGAGAGTTGGCTAAGGTAGATTGGGAAACTACATTAACAGGTATGATTGTAGACAAGCAATGGCTAGCGTTTAAATAATTAATACATAATTTACAACAAATATGCATTCCTTTAAGGCATAAAAACCCCACAGGAAAAGTGATCCAACTGTACTTACAAGAGAAGTTAAAAATAGTATTAGATCAAAGGAAGAGGCTTATAATGTTGCCAAAAAGTGCAGTAAGCCTGTGGTTTGAGAGGATTTTCGAATTCTTCAAAGGACCAAGAAATTGATAAAGATATGGAAAATAGAATATGAGAGTAAACTAGCAAGAGACATAAAAACAGACAGTAAATGCTTCTATAGGTTTGTAAAAAGGAAAAGATTGGTGAAAGTAAATGTGGGTCCCTGTAATAGATATAGAGCAAAGATGGGTAAATGGAGCTGTACACATCAGCCATGGTCAAATTGAATGGCAGAGCAGGCTCAAAGGGCGGAGTGGCCTCCTCCTGTTCCTGTCCAACAGGCTCGAGGGGCTGAATGGCCTCCTCCTGTTCCTGTGTAACAGGCTCGAGGGGCTGAATGGGCCTCCTCCTGTTCCTATGTAACAGGCTCGAGGGGCTGAATGGCCTCCTCCTGTTCCTGTGTAACAGGTTCGAGGGGCTGAATGACCTCCTCCTGTTCCTGTGTAACAGGTTCGAGGGGCTGAATGGCCTCCTCCTGTTCCTGTGTAACAGGCTCGAGGGGCTGAATGGCCTCCTCCTGTTCCTGTGTAACAGGCTCGAGGGGCTGAATGGCCTCCTCCTGTTCCTGTGTAACATGCTCGAGGGGCTGAATGGGCCTCCTCCTGTTCCTAATGTAACAGGTTCGAGGGGTTGAATGGGCCTCCTCCTGTTCCTAATGTAACAGGTTCGAGGGGCTGAATGGGCCTCCTCCTGTTCCTGTGAAACAGGCTCGAGGGGCTGAATAGTCCTCCTCCTGTTCCTGTGTAACAGGCTTGAGGGACTGAATGGCCTCCTCTTGTTCCTGTATAACAGGCTCGACGGGCTGAATGGCCTCCTCTTGTTCCTGTGTAACAGGCTTGAGGGGCTGAATGGCCTCCTCTTGTTCTTGTGTAACAGGCTCGAGGGGCTGAATGGCCTCTTCCTCTTCCTCGTGCAACAGGCTCGAGGGGCTGAGTGACCTCCTCTGTTGTTGTGTAACAGGCGAGAGGGGCTGAATGGTCTCCTCCTGTTCCTGTGTTACAGGCTAGAGGGGCTGAATGGCCTCCTCCTGTTCCTGTCTAACAGGCTCGAGGGGCTGAATGGCCTCCTCTTGTTCCTGTGTAACAGGCTCAAAGGGGCTGAATGGCCTCCTCCTGTTCCTGTGTAACAGGCTCGAGGGGCTGAATGGTGTCCTCCTGTTCCAGTGTAACAGGCTCGAGGGGCTGAATGGCCTCCACTTGTTCCTGTGTAACAGGCTCAAGGGGCTGAATAGCCTCCTCCTGTTCCTGTGTAACAGGCTCGAGGGGCTGAGTGGCCTCCTCCTGTTCCTGTGCAACAGGCTCGAGGGGTTAAATGGCCTCCACCTGTTCCTTGTAACAGGCTCGAGGGGCTGAATCGGTCTCCTCCTGTCCCTGTGTAAGAGGCTCGAGGGGCTGATTGGCCTCCTGTTCCTGTGTAACAGGCTCGAGGGGCTGAATGGCCTCGTTCTGTTCTTGTGTAAGAAGCTCGATGAGCTGAATGGGTCTCCTCCTGTTCCTTTGTAACAGGCTCGAAGAGCTGAATGGGCCTCCTCCTGTTCCTGTGTAAGAGGCTCGAGGGGCTGAATGGCCTCCTCCTGTTCCTGTGTAACAGGCTCGATGGGCTGAATGACCTCCTCTTTTTCCTGTGTTACAGGCTAGAGGGGCTGAATGACCTCCTCCTGTTCCTGTCTAACAGGCTCGAGGGGCTGAATGGCCTCCTCTTCTTCCTGTGTAACAGGCTCAAGGGGCTGAATGGCCTCCTCCTGTTCCTGTCTAGCAGGCTCGAGGGGCTGAATGGCCCCCTCCTGTTCCAGTGTAACAGGCTCGAAGAGCTGAATGGGCCTCCTCCTGTTTCTGAGTAACAGGCTCGAGGGGCTGAATCGGTCTCCTCCTGTTCCTGTGTAAGAGGCTCGAGGGGCTGAATGGCCTCCTCCTGTTCCTGTGTAACAGGCTCGAGGGGCTGAATGGGCCTCCTCCTGTTCATGTGTAACAGGTTCGAGGGGCTGAATGACCTCCTCCTGTTCCTGTGTAACAAGCTCGAGGGGCTGAATGGGTCTCCTCCTGTTCCTGTGTAACAGGTTCGAGGGGCTGAATGACCTCCTCCTGTTCCTGTGTAACAGGCTCGAGGGGCTGAATGGCCTCCTCCTGTTTTTGTGTAACAGGCTCGAGGGGCTGAATGGGCCTCCTCCTGTTCCTGTATACCAGGCTCGAGAGGCTGAATGGGCCTCCTACTGTTCCTGTGTAACAGGCTCGAGGGGCTGAATGGGCCTCCTCCTGTTCCTGTACACCAGGCTCGAGGGGCTGAATGGACCTCCTACTGTTCCTGTGTAACAGGCTCGAGGGGCTGAATGGGTCACCTCCTGTTCCTGTGTAACCGGCTCGAGGGGCTGAATGGGCCTCCTCCTGTTCCTGTGAAACAGGCTCGAGGGGCTGAATGGCCTCCTCCTGTTCCTGTGAAACAGGCTCGAGGGGATGAATGGCCTCCTCCTGTTCCTGTGTAACAGGCTCGAGGGGCTGAATGGGCCTCCTCCTGTTCCTGTGTAACAGGCTCGAGGGGCTGAATGGCCTCCTCCTGTTCCTGTGTAACAGGCTCGAGGGGCTGAATGGGCCCCCTCCTGTTCTTGTGTAACAGGCTCGAGGGGCTGAATGGGCCCCCTCCTGTTCTTGTGTTACAGGCTCGAGGGGCTGAATGGGCCCCCTCCTGTTCTTGTGTAACAGGCTCGAGGGGCTGAATGGCCTCCTCCTGTTCTTGTGTAACAGGCTCAAGGGGCTGAATGGGCCCCCTCCTGTTCTTGTGTAACAGGCTCGAGGGGCTGAATGGGCCCCCTCCTGTTCTTGTGTAACAGGCTCGAGGGGCTGAATGGGCCCCCTCCTGTTCTTGTGTAACAGGCTCGAGGGGCTGAATGGGCCCCCTCCTGTTCTTGTGTAACAGGCTCGAGGGGCTGAATGGGCCTCCTCCTGTTCCTGTGTAGCTGCATTCCTTTCAGAGATGTAGCGTGTGGGATTGTTTTTGTAACTTGAGTATATTTTCATTACATGATTGGGTGTTATGCTTCAGGAATTAATTGGAACTATAACTTCTCCCATATAGCTCCAGGTACTTGAGCACATACATCTAGGCTGACACTCGCAGTGCAGTGCTGAGGGAGTGCTGCACTGTCAGAGGTGTCGTCTTTCGGATAAGACGTTAAACCGAGGTCCCGTCTGCTCTCTCAGGTGGATGTAAAATGACAGTATTTCGAAGGCGAGCAGCGGAGCTATCCCGGTGTCCTGACCAACAGTTTCTCTCAATCAACGTAGCAAATACAGATTATCTGATCGTTATCACAGTGCTGTTTGTGGGATCTTGCTGTGCACAAATTGGCTGCCGCATTTCCCACATTACAACCATGACTACACTCCCGTCCATAAAGGTGTTATATATAAATGTCTTTCTTTTCCTTTTTTCATTCTGTCCTTACAGGCCCAAGGCGCTCGTGCTGGCTCTCCGCCAACGCTACTCACCGTGACCTGTTCCTCTCCCTTTGCCATGACCATATTACAGCTTCTTTTTCACACTTTTTCGGCAAACAGGATGTCAGGGCGAAGGAGTGTCTGCCTGACCTACACAGGAAACAGGAGCAGACCTGGGATCTGTCAGAACCCGGGCCAAGGAGCTTTACCGAGAGCTCCAGAAATAACCAGCTGTCCGGGTCTGGCAGAGAAGGTCCTGCAGGGTATAGACCCCGGGTCTCGGAGGGGTACAGACCCCGGGTCTCGGAGGGGTACAGACCCCGGGTCTCGGGGGGGTACAGACCCTGGGTCTGGGGGGGGTCCAGAACCCGGGTCTGGGGGGGTACAGACCCCGGGTCTCGGGGGGGTACAGACCCTGGGTCTTGGGGGGGTACAGACCCTGGGTCTGGGGGGGGTCCAGACCCCGGGTCTTGGGGGGGTACAGACCCTGGGTCTGGGGGGGGTCCAGACCCCGGGTCTTGGGGGGGGTACAGACCCTGGGTCTGGGGGGTCCAGACCCCGGGTCTGGGGGCGGTACAGACCCCGGGTCTCGGGGGGGTACAGACCCCGGGTCTCGGAGGGGTACAGACCCCGGGTCTCGGGGGGGTACAGACCCTGGGTCTGGGGGGGGTCCAGAACCCGGGTCTGGGGGGGTACAGACCCCGGGTCTCGGGGGGGTACAGACCCTGGGTCTTGGGGGGGTACAGACCCTGGGTCTGGGGGGGGTCCAGACCCCGGGTCTTGGGGGGGTACAGACCCTGGGTCTGGGGGGGGTCCAGACCCCGGGTCTTGGGGGGGGTACAGACCCTGGGTCTGGGGGGTCCAGACCCCGGGTCTGGGGGCGGTACAGACCCCGGGTCTCGGGGGGGTACAGACCCCGGGTCTCGGGGGGGGTATAGACCCTGGGTCTGGGGGGGGTATAGACCCCGGGTCTCAGGGGGGGGCCAGACCCCGGGTCTCGGGGGGGGTACAGACCCTGGGTCTGGGGGGTCCAGACCCCGGGTCTGGGGGCGGTACAGACCGCGGGTCTCGGGGGGGTACAGACCCCGGGTCTCGGGGGGGGTATAGACCCTGGGTCTGGGGGGGGTATAGACCCCGGGTCTCAGGGGGGGGCCAGACCCCGGGTCTCGGGGGGTATAGACCCTGGTCTGGGGGGGTATAGACCCCGGATCTCAGGGGGGTACAGACCCCGGGTCTTGGGGGGTATAGACCCTGGGTCTGGGGGGATATAGACCGCGGGCCTCGGGGGGGTACAGATCCCGGGTCTCGGGGGGGTATAGACCCCGGGTCTGGGGGTTAGAGACCCCGGGTCTCGGGGGATATAGACCCGGGTCTGGGGGGGGTATAGACCCCGGGTCTCGGGGGTGTACAGACCCCGGGTCTCGGGGGGTACAGACCCCGGGTCTCGGGGTGTACAGACCCTGGGTCTGGGGGGGTATAGACCCTGGGTCTCGGGGGGGTCCAGACCCCGGGTCTGGAGGAGGGTACGGACCCCAGGTCTCGGGGGGGTACAGACCCCGGGTCTCGGGGGGGTATAGACCCTGGGTCTGGGGGGGTATAGACCCCGGGCCTCGGGGGGGTACAGATCCCGGGTCTCGGGGGGGTATAGACCCCGGGTCTGGGGATTAGAGACCCCGGGTCTCAGGGGATATAGACCCCGGGTCTCGGGGGGGTACAGACCCCGGGTCTCGGGGGGGGTACAGACCCCGGGTCTCGGGGGGTACAGACCCCGGTTCTCGGGGGGGTTACAGACCCCGGGTCTCGGTGGGGTTTTGCCCCCGGGGTCTGGTTACTGTGTTGTTCCTACCACACACTTCTCTCTGTCTTACTCCCTCTCTGTAAGGGGCCAGCTGGGGCTCAGTGGGCAGCACTCTCACCTCCTGAGTCAGGAGGTTGTGGGTTCAATTCATAAATCGAGGCTGACTCTCCCAGTGCAGTACTGAGGGAGCCCCGCACTGTCGGAGGGGCCATCTTTCGGATGAGACGTTAAACCGAGGCCCCGTCTGCTCTGCTCGCTCAGGTGGATGTAAAAGATCCCATGGCACTATTGTGAAGAAAAGCAGGGGAGCTATCCCCAGTATCCCTCAATCAACATAACAAAAACAGATTATCTGCTCATTATCACATTGCTGTTTGTGGGAACTTGCTGTGCATAGATCGGCTGCTGTAATTCCCATATTACAACAGTGCACTCCAAAAGTGCTGGAAAGCACTTTGAGACGTCCAGTGGTTGTTAATGCAAGATCATAAGAACATAAGAAATAGGAGTCGGCCACCTGGCCCCTCGAGCCTGCTCTGCCATTCAATAAGATCATGGCTGATCTGATCATGGACTCAGCTCCACTTCCCTGCCCGCTCCCCATCACCCTTTACTCCCTTATCGCTCAAAAATCTGTCTATCTCCACCTTAAATATATTCAATGACCCAGCCTCCACAGCTCTCAGGGTCAGAGAATTCCACAGATTTACAACCCTCAGAGAGAAGAAATTCCTCCTCATCTCAGTTTTAAATGGGCAGTCCCCTTATTCTGAGACTATGTCCCCCAGTTCTATATTCCTCCACAAGGGGAAACATCCTCCCTATGTTTCAATAAGGTCACCTCTCATTCTTCTAAACTCCAAGGAGTAGCGGCCCAACCTACTCAACCTTTCTTTATAAGTCAACAATAAAACTGTACGCAGTACTCCAGGTGTGGCCTCACCAATACAGTTGTAGCAGGACTTCTCTGCTTTTATACTCCATAAATCTTGCAATAAAGGCCAACATTCCATTTGCCTTCCTGATTATTTGCTGTAGCTACATCTTAACTTTTTGTGTTTTGTGCCCAGGTCACCCCAGGTCACCTCTGTACTGTAATCTCCCCATTTAAATAATAATTTGCTTTTTTATTCTTCCGACCAAAGTGGACACCCTCACATTGTCCCACATTATAATCCATCTGACAAATATTTGCCCACTCTGCCCATATCCCTTTGCAAATTATTTGCGTCCCCTTCACAACTTGCTTTCCCACCCATCTTTGTATCATCAGCAAACTTGGCTACATTACACTCGGACTTTGGTTACATTACACCCAGTTCTTTCTTTCAGGAACGAAAGTGCACTGAGTTCCTGTTAAATGCCTCCCTTACCCTCACAGACAATTATCTTCCAGGCTGACACCTCCGAGGTGGGCTCCCACTCAACTCTGCGGCCGGTAAATCAACTGAGGAGAACCTCGTGAAGCACTGCAAAGGAACAAACGTGGACTGCCAAGGCCTTCTTCCTCACAGTATGTCCAGACACAGCCTGCCTGTGTGTGGAATGCACTGCTCTCTGCCTGTTTACCCGGAGAAACTCCCTTTAATCTCCACGGGGCCTGGCCAAAAGGAAGAGCAGGAATCAAATCCTGGCATGGAGTTCTCCCAGTGAACTGGATTTCATCCTGCTCAATCTGCACGGAAAAAGAATGAAGCAGGAAACAAACAGCACTGTTGCTGTTCAAGAGGACAGAGACAGGCTGGTGGGATGGGCAGACGCGGGGCTGATGACATTTAACGCAGAAAAGTGCAAAGTGAAACAATTTGGTATGAAGAACGAGAAGGGTCAATATAAACTAAAGGGTACAATCCTAAAGGGTGTAAGGGGTGGTTTGCAGGGGGTCAGCTTTCCCTTCTGACCTTATATGAGTGGTTCCGAATCGCTCCCACACCCTTGGTTCTAGAAACTGGAATTATGAAGGGACTGTGACAGACTTGGACAGACAATCGGTTTCAAGGTAGGAAGCAGGTTTGTCTTTATTGTGTGTCTAAAAAGAAGTAAAAGGCACACCTTTAATAACACACACAGACCAATACACACTGAGGGGTACAACACATTGAATAAATTGTCCAATTACAGTCTGTGGGGAAAAGAATACAGCTTAAACTCTAAATGGGGTAAAGAGGCGAATGCAGATACATTTACACAAGTTATCCCAGCCTCCCCCCTCCCAATTCCCCTAACTAACTAAGTTATAGCTCTAGGGGGTTCAGGGGCTATGCTCACCAATCCCCTTTTTGACAGTTCCAACTCCAGGGTTCGCCTTAGTTGTCCCTGGGGTTGGCCTTAGTTGTCCACGTTCTGTAGTCTGTACCCCTTGGTCGCGTAGGACCAGCTTGTAGAGTGGAAAAATCTTCGGTTTTTCTTCAGTTTTGTCGGGTTGGTCACTGTTGGGTTGGTCGCGATGGTCCACAACTTTCCAATAGTCGTTTTGACAGCCTGTTTGCTGTTGTGGTGCTGTTCGTCTGGGTTTTAGAGATTCCTTTTGCCGATGTTTCGGGGTCCCACTTTTCGAGGCTGGTGTGGAACTTGTGCAACGAGACTGCTAACTTAATAGTGTCTCTTGAAGCACACCTAACTGCCAGAACAGACTTCAATTGTACTAAAACAGGCTTCTTTATCTTCCATCAAATCTAGCTCAGTTCTTTGTTTCGATTGATCAGCCAGCGAACTGAAACTTGATTGTGGTACTAATCTGGAATTAATAGGCTTTTCGAAGTTGGTAAGCTCTCCATTGTGCTAGTCTGGCCTGAGCCACATATTTCTATGCCTGTTGAAAAGGTGTTGGAATATGTATGTGACATTTGGGTCCTCCGGGTGCGGTGATAAATGTTTCTTCCATCGTTGATTGTTTAAATGCTAGTTTCAAGGGTATATAGTTCCCAGACAATTTGATTAGTTCCAATGTCCAAACTGCCCCTTTAGATATTGACCCCACCCCTTTTCTTGCAGACCCAACATACACCTTTTAAAAATCCCAAATTCGATTAAAGTTCGTAGTTTCTTCCATGTGCACTTTAGGATTTCAATCTTTCTGGTAGGTAGTTCCAAATTAAATTCCCTTTCCAATGAGTCCAAACACTGGTGGGGGGTCTCCATGAATGCACCCCCTTTTATCCCCTGCAGGCCTCGTCTGCCCCTTTAAAATTCATTTGTGTCCCAAAGTTTTCCTTCCATTTTAAAAGTCCAGAAAGGGATTCTTCTCCTCTGCAGGGGAAAGGTACCTGGAATCTTTGCGAGATATTGGTAAATTCTACATTCCCCCCTGTGATACCATATCGCTTATGGTATCATTCTTCGAGGTGAGCAAAGCTCCTGACTCCCAAGAGATAACCTTCCCCGTAAATTAGCTAAACTAATACCCAAAATGCATTACACTTATGCAATATCACCATAGATGCACAATTTTCCCTTTACAGGTACAAACTTTTTACATTTATACCATCCCAGCTTGGAGGGGGTTCAATCACTACAATTGCATTTCAGCACAGTTACATTTCATTTCAGTTACATTATATTCACCAGCATATAGGCAACGTACAACCACATTATAGAAGGAAGAAAACATAGATTAAAACTAAACAACATCAGTTGGTCTCCTGAGGTTTGTCCATCACCCGGTAATGTCTGGATCCTGCCCTTGAGAACGGCTCTCAGGCTGGCTGACACACAAGACAAACTCAAAATAATCACCTAAACATTACTGCAACATTACCCTCAATTCTAAACTAAACCTTAAAATATAAAATGGTGCAGTCAGCTGCCTTAAACTAAAATTAGAGCTATGTACAACCGCCACCCGTCTCCGGGTGGCCTGGTTAGTCCCTGTCAGGCCCATGCCTTGTGTGGCCTGATAGCCGCCTGGATGCTAGGGTTTCCCCGCAGCCGGTGAGCTGGAGACCCTTGTGTCTGGGACAGCTCATGGCTACTGCCCCTGTGAGACCCTCACCGCTGGAGGCGGCTGGCTGGTGGTCCCTACTCTGAGCGGCCTCTGTACTTCTAACCTTCGGCCTTTCCTGTCGGGCTGCCCTTCTCCTAGGGTAGAATCGCTGAGGCTCAGATGCCGGTGACCACAGTATCTTTGGCCGTGGTGTACGGAGGGTCCTTCTCAGGGCTTGGGTTACTGGGGGTGCGTCCGAATCCCAAACGATGGGTGAGATAGCCCCTCCAGTACTGCAATTCACCGCCCCTATAGGCACGGTTTCTGAGCCTGCCACATTCCCTGTGGGCCCTCCACCGTCGGGGGCGGCCCACGGAGGGTCCCTGTCCTGAGGACGGTTCACCCCTCCCGGCTGCCCTCTGTGCTTGGCTGACCCTGGGTTGTACAGCTTGCACTGGTTGATGTGGAACCACTTAGTACGGCGGGGCAGCTTTATGGCATAGACCATCGGGCTTTCCTTGTCCACAATGCTGTATGGCCCCATATATAATGCTTCACAAACCCCGACCCGAGCATAGTTCCTCACCATGACCTGGTCCCCTATCTCCCATTCGTGGTGTTTGCTGGGTTCTAGCAGCAATCGGTTACTCTGATACTGTCTGCCCATGTTACTAGCAGCCTGCCAGTGAATCTGTTTGAGGTGTTCAAACATGTTCCTGACAAACCGGTCCCGGTTCATCTCTCTGAGCTGACCTTCTGTGAGCACCGGGGCTAGGACATGGGTGGGGGTCCGCATGATCCGGCCAGTCATGAGCTCGTATGGGGAATACCCGGTGCTCTTTGACTGGCTGGCTCGGATCCCCATTAGGACCAACGGTAAGACCTCCACCCACTTTTGGGGTGAGTCTCCCGTTTCCTTCCGCAGCCTTTCTTTAATGGTGCGGTTTAAACGCTCCACAATACCCGATGACTGTGGATTGTGGGCAACGTGCCATTTCCCCTCAATGCCGAGCACCTTAAGGGTTGCCTGCATTACCTGCCCGGTGAAATGGCTCCCCTGGTCCAACTCCACGTACTGTGGGAGTCCCCACCGGGAGAACACTTCCCTCACTAGAATCTTAGCTGTCCCTAGTGCGGTGGCTGTTCGGCAGGGGAAGGCTTCAACCCATTTTGAGAACACGTACACCAGGTCTAGACAGTATTTGTAGCCTCCCTGGGCGGTGGGTAGGGGCCCGATGTAGTCAATTTGGATTGACTGCCATGGTCCCTCTACCCTCCTGACGTGTCCGAGGGACACCTTCCTTTTCTGGGGGTCAGGGTTGTTCGCAGCACACACCAGGCAGTTCGCACAGAACTCGCGGACGTCCTCCCTGAGTCCCGGCCACTATCCTGCCTGTTCCACCCGTTGCCAGGTGGTCTCAGGCCCGGGGTGTCCCGCTCCTGGACCCTCATGGGCCAGTTTTAGGAATTCCCTCTGGTGCTGCTGCACACGACCCATTGTCCCTCTTTAAACAGCATGCCTTCCTTAACGGTAATGGCTGCTGTGCCGTACGGGCCTTCTACTCTCTCTCCTCCAGCTAGCGCGTTCAGGACAGCTTTCAGGACCGGGTCCTGTGCCTGAACTGGTTTTAAGTCTGGGGCCAAGGCTAATCCTGTACTCTCTGCTGCCCTGTTCTTATTCTTGACCGCTGCTATGCGGCCGGTGTCATAGGGGTCCCAGAACTTTCCCGTGCGGGCACCTTCTTTGGCCAGTTTGTCAGCCTGTTGGTTTCCCTCTGCACGGGGTTCGGTTTTTGAATGGGCCTTCACCTTATGTATGTAGACCTTTCCCACTTCCCCCACTGCTGTCATGATTTTCTCCAGCAGGGGCTTGATTGCCAGGGGTCTCCCGTCAGCGGACGTGTATCTGCGACGGGACCAGATAGGCAGGTACTCCGTACATGAATTGCAGGTGAACATACTGTCCGAGCAAATCGTGTACGGGGTAGGGAATTCCTCGGGGTGGGTCACCACGTACATTACAGCGGACAGTTCAGCATGCTGGGCGCTCATGGTGCTGGGGAGCTTGATTGCCAGGGCAATACCTGCCCTTGGGTCATAGACTCCGCACTCAGTGAGTCGCTCACCAGCAGATACCGTGCTGGACCCGTCCACGTAGATGTCCCGGCCTGTAGGGTGTAACCCCGCCCGAAGGCCAATGTTCACCTCCCATACCCCTTCTATGGAGCACCTGTGGGCTTTCCCTGGATAGATTAGGTTGGCTGCGAGCCTTGGCTCGCGGGGGCCTTCTACTCTGAGGTCCATCTGGGAGAGGAGCAGGGTCCAGCGAGCAATGCGGGCACTGCTCACCGTCCCGTCCTTAATCCTCCCATCTAGGAGCATCTGAGTAGGTGTGTGGTGGGTTAGGAGTGTTAGAGGAGACCCTCCCGTGAAGATCAAGGATCTTTTCACTGCCCAATGTGTGGCTAGGAGGTGTCTCTCACAGTTGGAGTACCCCTTCTCCACATCTGTGAGGATCCTGGAGGAGTAAACCACCGGTCTCAGCTGACCGTGCCGCTCTTGAAGCAGCATTGAGCTCAAACTGTCCCCACTGGCTGCCACCTCCAGGAAAAACTCCTTTCCTACATCTATCGCTCCCAAGGCTGGTGCGGTCTGCAAGTCCTTCTTGAGCTGATTAAATGCTGCCTCGCAACCCTCATCCCAGTCCCACTCTACCCCCTTGTGTAGGAGCCTGAGCAGAGGGGCTGCGGTGGCTGCATAATCCTCAATGAAGTCTCTGCAGTACCCGGTGAGTCCGAGAAAGGACCTTACCCCTGTCACTGTGTTGGGGGCTGGTAACTCCTGTACTGCCTCCCTTCTAGCCTTGTCTATGGCCCTTTCCCCAGCGCGCACAGTCAGCCCCAGGAATTTGACTTCCTTCTGGCCGATCTGTGCCTTCTTGGGGTTTACTTTAAACCCTTCTTCATTTAGCAGCTCCAACAGCTCAGCCAGCAGTGGGCCATGCTCCTCCCCCTGATCGGGGAACAGGAGCAGGTCATCCACATACTGTACCAACTGCTGGGGTCTGCTAAAGCCCTTTAAACAGTTGGCCATACACTGGTGAAAAATGCTGGGACTATTGTGGAAACCTTGGGGAAGACAGTTCCACGTGTATTGTTGTCCCTTAAAGGCAAAGGCGAACTTGTACTGGTCCTCCCGTTTTAAAGCAATGGACCAGAACCCATTTGAAATATCCAGCACCGTGAAAGTGGACGCGGATGCTGGAATATTCCCGATGAGATCCGCTACGGCTGCTACAGTGGGTGCACAGGCAGGGATATTCTTATTTAGTACTCGATAGTCCACGGTGACCCTCCATGAGTTGTCCGGTTTCTTAACTGGCCACAGTGGAGAGTTCACATGGGTTGCTATCGGTCTTAACACCCCTTGCTCTACCAGTGATCCCAGCGCCATTGTCAGGTCTGCCTCTGCCTCCCTGGGGAAGTTATATTGCTTTTGTGGTCGGGTCATGGGGTCCCCTACTATACTAACTTCCACCCCCGTTACCCTGCCACAGTCATGTTTGTGGGTGGCGAATGCTGCAAGGTGTGCCCGTACATATGCCTGGTGCTCTACTGGGGTCTTACTGACCAGTAATTCCAAGTCGTAACCCTCCTTTGGCTTCACGGTACACAATGTTCCCTTGGCCCCTTTTTCTGGGATCACCGCCACCTCACCTTCCCTGTCAGTCACTATGGCTCCCCATAGACAGTGGTTCCTGAGATCCACTAGGATCTGGTGGCCAATGATAAAATCAGCTCCCAGGATCCCTTTTCCCTTCTGCTCCCATTTCATCAGGACACACTTCCATTTGGTTTTGAGTGTCCCTAACTGAATGGTGAGCGGGATGGAAAATGAACCAGTTTGCTCATTGCCTGTGAACCCCACTAGACTGTACGGACCCCATTCGATAGAGGTGAGGTAGCTGGGTTATCTGCATATACAAGGGTGTTGGAAGCACCAGTATCTAGCAGGTAGGTCCCTTTCACCTTCTCCACCTCCATCGTAACGCACGGTCTCTTCCAGGCATCGTACTCTAGGGAACACAGGTACACAGGCTGCGCTGGCTCTAGTCATGCATCTGGGTGGGTTGGAGCAGAGGGTTTTACCGTACCAGCTACTGGACCGGTTGCGATAGCTACTGCTCCCTGTCCGTTTATGAGTGTCTTTAGGGCGGCTACGAGTGTCTCATATGTGTTGGCTGTTCCTGCCCCGGCCTTACGGGCTGGGGCTGGAGTGGCTTTTCCCTTAGTCTCTTTCCAGGGGTTCCTACAATCCTTCCTCCAGTGCCCACTTTTCCCACACACAAAACACTCACCCCCTTTGTGGGGAGGGTTCCCACCTTCCTGATGCCACTCTCTCTTGCCTTGGCTGGGTTTAATCTCATGGACCCTCCCTTTAGAGGAGGGCTCCTCTGTCCCTCGACTGTTCCGGTAAGCCAGGGTCAACTGCCTGACCACTGTCTCCTCGGTGGTTCTGGGATCTCTTGGATCGAATCAGACCTGGGCTTTTGCCTTTACTCCAGGTAAGCTGTTTGCCACCAGGCTGCGGAGCCAGTGAGCCAGCTCATTAGGGTTCAGGTGGGCCCGGTCAAGAACACCACTGCAGGCCCTTTCGTAGACCGGCCACAACCTGTCGGCGAAAGCCTGTGGAGTCTCCCCATAGAGCTGCACTGTCTTCTCCACTCGGGAGAAAGGACTCCTGTCGGTCATACCCATAGCCTCTAGAACCTCCTCCTGAACCGTAGCGGACGTATTTCGCCCCTTTCTGCTGTCTGCAGAGAGGGAATGGCACAGCTTGGTGTCTAGTGAGAAAAACAACAGCTTAGCCTGCTCTGAATCATCGCACCCGTTAATATCCCCTGTGTGTTCCACTTCCAGGAAGTGTACCGAGGGATCCCCCTGTTGGCTGAGCTTACTTAGGTGGCCTATCATAGCCCTCAGTTTTTGGGTGTCGTGGGGGACTATGAAGTTGCTTTCTAGGGGTCCTGCCGCCCCATTGGCATCAGGTGGGCCAAACTTCTGCTGCCGGACCGGGTGCATTGGCCCTGGTTCAGGCCCTCCTTGTATTGGCTCGCCCTCTTCCCCCTGCTGCCAAGCCGAGTTAAAACTCGGGGCTGCCGGTGTTGGTAGTTTGCAATCCTTGTCTGTCCCGCACTCTGGCTGACACCCCTGCTGCCCCGGGCCGTTCCCGGGAGCTGCAGGCGGTGACTGAGGGGTTTCTCCTTGCCCAACCAGGTGTTCCTGGGCTAAACCCGGGTTTATCAGGCACACCATGCCTTTAGCCCGGGATAGAGCAAGGTTCAAGCTTTGGATCTGCTGCTGGAAGGGGCTGTGGTCTCCTGTCTCAAATTCCCTGGCACTGGCTACCTTATAGGCTTCCTGAATGTCTCTCACCCTCTCCCCGTACTCTTTAACTTGCTTGGCGAGGCAGGAATTCTCTTCCCGCAACGCCCGTTCGCTATTCTTAGCTTCAATAATCTGACACTGTAAAAGGTCCAGTTGGGTTTTGTACCTTTCTTTAGTGAGCTCTCTACTTTCCTTTAACTGTCCCACCTCTGTCCACGGCCTTTCCCCGACTGTGGCCCTTGCGCTGGACCTCTCTTCTGCCTGTCTCAATACTCCCTTTAATTTCTCATTCTCCTCATCTAGAAGCCGGATCTGTTGCTCAAGGCAAATTAGCCAAATGGCCTTCTCTATCGACCTTTTATGGTCCTTGCTCTCGGTCCATTGAGCTGCAGCATCTTCTGGACGCTTTGCATTAAATAGATCGAGTACCCACTCCATAGCCACATTTACCCTATTAAACACATACGAGGAAATTCTCGCTTCCATTTTGCTTTGTTTCCTGAAACCAGTCTCTCTCTTATCACGTCCCTTGCACCAGTGTCCCATCTGGGTCGCCATTATGTCAGGGGTGGTTTTCAGGGGGTCAACTTTCCCTTCTGACCTTATATGAGCGGTTCCGAATCGCTCCCACACCCTTGGTTCTAGACACTGGAATTATGAAGGGACTGTGACAGACTTGGACAGACAATCGGTTTCAAGGTAGGAAGCAGGTATGGCTTTATTGTATTTAAAAAGAAGTAAAAGGCACACCTTTAATAACACACACAGACCAATACACACTGAAGGGTACAACACATTGAATAAATTGTCCAATTACAGTCTGTGGGGAAAAGAATACAGCTTAAACTCTAAATGGGGTAAAGAGGCGAATGCAGATACATTTACACAAGTTATCCCAGCCTCCCTCCTTCCAATTCCCGTAACTAACGCAGTTATAGCTCTGGGGGGTTCAGGGGCTATGCTCACCAATCCCCTTTTCTTGCAGACCCAACATACACCTTTTAAAAATTCCAAATTCGATTAAAGTTCGTAGTTTCTTCCATGTGCACTTTAGGATTTCAAACTTTCTGGTAGATTGTTCCAAACTAAATTCCCTTTCCTGTGCGTCCAAACACTGGGGGGGGGGGGCGGTCTCCATGAATGCACCCCTTTTATCCCCTTAAGGCCTCGTCTGCCCCTTTAAAATGTATTTGTGTCCCAAAATTTACCTTCCATTTTAAAAGTCCAGAAAGGGATTCTTCTCCTCTGCAGGGGAAAGGTACCTGGAATCGTTGCGAGATATTGGTAAATTCTACATGGGACAATGCAGAGGGAGCTTTACTCTGTATCTAACCGGTGCTGTACTTGCCCTGGGAGTGTGTGATGGGACAGTGTAGAGGGAGCTTTACTCTGTATCTAACCGCGTGCTGTACCTGCCCTGGGAGTGTTTGATGGGACAGTGTACAGGGAGCTTTACTCTGTATCTAACCCGTGCTGTACCTGCCCTGGGAGTGTGTGATGGGACAGTGTAGAGGGAGCTTTACTCTGTATCTAACCCGTGCTGTACCTGCCCTGGGAGTGTTTGATGGGACAGTGTAGAGGGAGCTTTACTCTGTATCTAACCCTGTGCTGTACCAGCCCTGGGAGTGTTTGATGGGGCAGTGTAGAGGGAGCTTTACTCTGTATCTAACCCTGTGCTGTACCTGCCCTGGGAGCGTTTGATAGGACAGTGTAGAGGGAGCTTTACTCTGTATCTAACCCTGTGCTGTACCTGCCCTGGGAGTGTTTGATGGGACAGTGTAGAGGGAGCTTTACTCTGTATCTAACCCTGTGATGTACCAGCCCTGGGAGTGTTTGATGGGACAGTGTAGAGGGAGCTTTACTCTGTATCTAACCCCCTGTACCTGCCTTGGGAGTGTTTGATGGGACAGTGTAGAGGGAGATTTACTCTGTATCTAACCCGTGCTGTACCTGCCCTGGGAGTGTTTGATGGGACAGTGTAGAGGGAGCTTTACTCTGTATCTAACCCCCTGTACCTGCCCTGGGAGTGTTTGATGGGACAGTGTAGAGGGAGCTTTACTCTGTATCTAACCCCCTGTACTTGCCCTGGGAGTGTTTGATGGGACAAAAGTTCGTCACCATCCTCTGCCTGCTGCACGATGACATGCAGGTCGTGATCCTGACCAACGGATCCAACACAGGCCCAATCCATGTCCGGACCGAGGTTAAGCAGGGCTGTATAATCACCCCAACCCTCTTCTCAATCTTCCTCGCCGCCATGCTCCACCTCACAGTCAACAAGCTCCCCGCTGGAGTGGAGCTAAACTACAGAACCAGTGGGAAGCTGTACAACCTGCGCCACCTCCAGGCCAGGTCCAAGACCACCCCAACCTCTGTCGTCGAGCTACAGTACGCGGACGACGCCTGCATCTGTGCACATACAGAGGCTGAACTCCAGGACACTGTATTTACTGAGGCGTACGAAAGCATGGGCCTTACATTAAACATCCGTAAAACACAAGTGCTCCACCAGCCTGTCCACACCGCACAGCACTGCCCCCCAGTCATCAAGATCCACGGCGTGGCCCTGGACACCGTGGACCACTTCCCATACCTTGGGAGCCTCCTATCAACAAGGACAGACATCGATGATGAGGTTCAACACCGCCTCCAGCGCTCCAGCGCAGCCTTGAGGAAAAAAGTGTTCGAGGACCAGGCCCTCAAATCTGCCACCAAGCCCATGGTCAACAGGGCTGTAGTAATACCTGCCCTCCTGTATGGCTCAGAGACATGGACCTCAAATCGCTGGAGAAATACCACCAAACGATGTCTCTGCATTATCCTGAAAATCCCCTGGGATCACAGACGCACCAACGTTAGTGTCCTCGATCAGATCAACATCCCCAGCATTGAAGCACTGACCATATTGGATCAGCTCCACTGGGCGGGCCACATTGTTCGCATGCCTAACATGGGACTCCCAAAGCAAGCGCTCCACTCGGAACTCCGACACGGCAAGCGAGCCCCAGGTGGGCAGAGGGAACGTTTCAAGGATACCATCAAAGTGTCCCACTGACACCTGGGAGTCCCTGGCCAAAGACCGCCCGAAGTGGAGGCGCTGAGCACCTCGGGTCTCGTCGCCGAGAGCATGCAGGAATCAAGCGCAGGCAGCGGAAGGAGCGTGCGGCAAACTAGACTCCCCACCCATCGCTTCCTCCAACCACTGTCTGTCCCACCTGGGACAGAGACTGTAATTCATGTGTTGGACTGTTCAGTCACCTGAGAACTCACTTTTAGAGTGGAAGCAAGTCTTCCTCGATTCCGAGGGACTGCCTATGATGATGATGGGACAGTGTAGAGGGAGATTTACTCTGTATCTAATCCACTGTACCTGCCCTGGGAGTGTTTGATGGGACAGTGCAGAGGGAGTTTTACTCTGTATCTAACCCCGTGCTGTACCTGCCCTGGGAGTGTTTGATGGGACAGTGTAGAGGGAGCTTTACTCTGTATCTAACCCCCTGTACCTGCCCTGGGGGTGTTTGATGGGACAGTGTAGAGGGAGCTTTACTCTGTATCTAACCCCCTGTACCTGCCCTGGGAGTATTTGATGGGACAGTGTAGAGGGAGATTTACTCTGTATGTAACCCTCTGTACCTGCCCTGGAAGTGTTTGATGGGACAGTGTAGAGGGAGATTTACTCTGTATCTAACCCATGCTGTACCTGCCCTGGGAGTGTGTGATGGGACAGTGTAGAGGGAGATTTACTCTGTATCTAACTTCGTGCTGTAACTGCCCTGGGAGTGTTTGATGGGACAGTGTAGAGGGAGATTTACTCTGTATCTAACCCCGTGCTGTACCTACCCTGGGAGTGTTTGATGGGACAGTGTAGAGGGAGCTTTACTCTGTATCTCACCCCCTGTACCTGCCCTGGGAGTGTTTGATGGGACAGTGTAGAGGGAGCTTTACTCTGTATCTAACCCTCTGTACCTGCCCTTGGAGTGTTTGATGGGACAGTGTAAAGGGAGATTTACTCTGTATCTAACCCCCTGTACCTGCGCTGGGAGTGTTTGATGGGACAGTGTAGAGGGAGCTTTACTCTGTATCTAACCCCCTGTACCTGCCCTGGGAGTGTTTGATGGGACAGTGTAGAGGGAGCTTTACTCTGTATCTAACCCACTGTACCTGCCCTGGGAGTGTTTGATGGGACAGTGTAGATGGAGCTTTAATCTGTATCTAACCCCGTGCTGTACCTGCCCTGGGAGTGTTTGATGGGACAGTGTAGAGGGAGCTTTACTCTGTATCTAACCCCATGCTGTACCTGCCCTGGGAGTGTTTGATGGGACAGTGTAGAGGGAGCTTTACTCTGTATCTAACCCCCTGTACCTGCCCTGGGAGTGTTTGATGGGACAGTGTAGAGGGAGCTTTACTCTGTATCTAACCCCCTGTACCTGCCCTGGGAGTGTTTGATGGGACAGTGTAGAGGGAGCTTTACTCTGTATCTAACCCACTGTACCTGCCCTGGGACTGTTTGATGGGACAGTGTAGATGGAGCTTTACTCTGTATCTAACCCCGTGCTGTACCTGCCCTGGGAGTGTTTGATGGGATAATGTAGAGGCAGCTTTACTCTGTATCTAACCCCCTGTACCTGCCCTGGGAGTGTTTGATGGGACAGTGTAGAGGGAGCTTTACTCTTTATCTAACCCCCTGTACCTGCCCTGGGAGTGTGTGATGGGACAGTGTAGAGGGAGCTTTACTCTGTATCTAACCCCGTGCTTCACTGCCCTGGGAGTGTTTGATGGGACAGTGTAGAGGGAGCTTTACTCTGTATCTAACCTGTGCTGTACCTGCCCTGGGAGTGTTTGATGGGACAGTGTAGAGGGAGCTTTACTCTGTATCTAATCCCCTGTACCTGCCCTGGGAGTGTTTGATGGGACAGTGTAGAGGGAGATTTACTCTGTATCTAACCCGTGCTGTACCTGCCCTGGGAGTGTTTGATGGGACAGTGTAGAGGGAGCTTTACTCTGTATCTAACCCCGTGCTTCACTGCCCTGGGAGTGTTTGATGGGACAGTGTAGAGGGAGCTTTACTCTGTATCTAACCCCGTGCTGTACCTGCCCTGGGAGTGTTTGATGGGACAGTGTAGAGGGAGCTTTACTCTGTATCTAACCCCGTGCTGTACCTGCCCTGGGAGTGTGTGATGGGACAGTGTAGAGGGAGCTTTACTCTGTATCTAACCCCCTGTACCTGCCCTGGGAGTGTTTGATGGGACAGTGTAGAGGGAGCTTTACTCTGTATCTAACCCCCTGTACCTGCCCTGGGAGTGTTTGATGGGACAGTGTAGAGGGAGCTTTACTCTGTATCTAACCCCCTGTACTTGCCCTGGGAGCGTTCGATAGGACAAAAGTTCGTCACCATCCTCTGCCTGCTCCACGACACCATGCAGGTCGTGATCCTGACCAACGGATCCAACACAGGCCCAATCCATGTCCGGACCGAGGTTAAGCAGGGCTGTATAATCACCCCAACCCTCTTCTCAATCTTCCTCGCCGCCATGCTCCACCTCACAGTCAACAAGCTTCCCGCTGGAGTGGAACTAAACTACAGAACCAGTGGGAACCTGTTCAACCTGCGCCACCTCCAGGCCAGGTCCAAGACCACTCCAACCTCTGTCGTCGAGCTATAGTACGCGGACGACGCCTGCGTCTGTGCACACACAGAGGCTGAACTCCAGGACACTGTCAACGTATTTACTGAGGCGTACGAAAGCATGGGCCTTACATTAAACATCCGTAAAACACAAGTGCTCCACACCGCACAGCACTGCCCCCCAGTCATCAAGATCCACGGCGTGGCCCTGGACCACTTCCCATACCTTGGGAGCCTCCTATCAACAAGGACAGACATCGATGATGAGGTTCAACACCGCCTCCAGCGCTCCAGCGCAGCCTTGAGGAAAAAAGTGTTCGAGGACCAGGCCCTCAAATCTGCCACCAAGCCCATGGTCAACAGGGCTGTAGTAATACCTGCCCTCCTGTATGGCTCAGAGACATGGACCTCAAATCGCTGGAGAAATACCACCAAACGATGTCTCTGCAAGGTCCTGAAAATCCCCTGGGAGGACAGACGCACCAACGTTAGTGTCCTCGATCAGACCAACATCCCCAGCATTGAAGCACTGACCATATTGGATCAGCTCCACTGGGCGGGCCACATTGTTCGCATGCCTAACATGGGACTCCCAAAGCAAGCGCTCTACTCGGAACTCCGACACGGCAAGCGAGCCCCAGGTGGGCAGAGGGAACGTTTCAAGGATACCATCAAAGTGTCCCACTGACACCTGGGAGTCCCTGGCCAAAGCCCGCCCGAAGTGGAGGCGCTGAGCACCTCGGGTCTCATCACCGAGAGCATGCAGGAATCAAGCGCAGGCAGCGGAAGGAACATGCGGCAAACTAGACTCCCCACCCATCGCTTCCTTCAACCACTGTCTGTCCCACCTGGGACAGAGACTGTAATTCATGTGTTGGACTGTTCAGTCACCTGAGAACTCACTTTTAGAGTGGAAGCAAGTCTTCCTCGATTCCGAGGGACTGCCTATGATGATGATGATGGGACAGTGTAGAGGGAGATTTACTCTGTATCTAATCCACTGTACCTGCCCTGGGAGTGTTTGATGGGACAGTGTAGAGGGAGCTTCACTCTGTATCTAACCCATGATGCATAAGCCCTGGGAGTGTTTGATCGGACAGTGTAGAGGGAGCTTTACTCTGTATCTAACTTCGTGCTGTACCTGCCCTGGGAGTGTTTGATGGGACAGTGTAGAGGGAGCTTTACTCTGTATCTAGCCCCCTGTACCTGCCCTGGGAGTGTTTGATGCGACAGTGTCGAGGGAGCTTTACTCTGTATCTAACCCGTGCTGTACCTGCTCTGGGAGTGTTTGATGGGACAGTGTAGAGGGAGATTTACTCTGTATCTAACCCCGTGCTGTACCTGCTGTGGGAGTGTTTGATGGGACAGTGTAGAGGGAGTTTTACTCTGTATCTAACCCCGTGCTGTACCTGCCCTGGGAGTGTTTGATGGGACAGTGTAGAGGGAGATTTACTCTGTATCTAACCCCCTGTACCTGCTCTGGGAGTGTTTGATGGGACAGTGTAGAGGGAGATTTACTCTGTATCTAACCCCCTGTAGCTGCCCTGGGAGTGTTTGATGGGACAGTGTAGAGGGAGATTTACTCTGTATCTAACCCCCTGTACCTGCTCTGGGAGTGTTTGATGGGACAGTGTAGAGGGAGATTTACTCTGTATCTAACCCCCTGTACCTGCCCTGGGAATGTTTGATGGGACAGTGTAGAGGGAGATTTACTCTGTATCTAACCCCCTGTACCTGCTCTGGGAGTGTTTAATGGGACAGTGTAGAGGGAGATTTACTCTGTATCTAACCACGTGCTGTACCTGCGCTGGGATTGGGTTGAAGCTGACACACAAATGCCGTGAGTGCTCCATTCACCACCACCTTCTCATGTGTTACGGATGATGGGGAACAAATGCTGCCCTGCCAGTGAGCCCACATTGTGTGTCATTCCTGTGGCCATTATCTCCCCTCTAATACAGTATCATTAGACAAAGCCTGCTTACTCAGCCCATTGGTAACACGAGGATTGCAGTGTGTAAAATAAGGAAGGGGCTTGACTGTATGCAGGTCGATGCACTGGTTGTGTTGCAGAGAGTGTAAATCTCGGGGTCCCCTTACACTTAGCATGTGCGATGGGCCAGGCTCCGTGGAGCAGCTCGCTGATGTACATACGTTGGATTTAAAGGGTTTGCTTCCCGTTTTATTGTTATTCTAGTGCACACATGTTGGGTGCACATCCTCCTCTGCGGTTTAACATGCCATTGATAGCGAGTTCCTGGTTTTATGGTCAGAGCACTGAGTCCGCCTGCTATGTGTCTGCTCCAGGGACAATGTCTGGAGCCTGTGATACTGCAGGAATACTGACAGCACTGTCACTCGGTCAGCGTGATCAGTAACGTACACTCACACAACACGAGCTCCTGTGGCCAAGGAACTAACGTGTGCTGTACGGCCCTGGGAGTGTTTGATGGGACTGTGTAGAGGGAGCTTTACTCTGTATCTAACCCCGTGCTCTACCTGCCCTGGGAGTGTTTGATGGGACAGTGTAGAGGGAGCTTTACTCTGTATCGAAACTGTGCTGTACCTGCCCTGCGAGTGTTTGATGGGATAGTGTAGAGGGAGCTTTACTCTGTATCTAACCTGTGCTGTATCTACCCTGGGATGTTTCATGGCACAGTGTAGAGGGAGCTTTACTCTGTATCTAACCCCGTGCTGTACCTAGCCTGGGAGTGTTTGATGGGACAATGTAGAGGGAGCTTTACTCTGTATCTAACCCCCTGTACCTGCTCTGGGAGTGTTTGATGGGACAGTGTAGAGGGAGATTTACTCTGTATCTAACCCCCTGTACCTGCCCTGGGAGTGTTTGATGGGACAGTGTAGAGGGAGATTTACTCTGTATCTAACCCCCTGTACCTGCTCTGGGAGTGTTTGATGGGACAGTGTAGAGGGAGATTTACTCTGTATCTAACCCCGTGCTGTATCTGCCCTGGGAGTGTTTGATCCTCCGTCCTCTGGACAAACACTGTCACCTTCATGAGCTGAAAGTTGACAAAAAAGCTTGATATGTTGTGAATCTCTCTGCTGCCCCATGAATAGAGACCATTAGCCCTATATTGGTTCCCCTCCTCAGGTGATGATGCTCTGGGAATATTTTTAGGCCAAGTATTTTAATCATAAAGGTCCACATGTAGACCTATCAAAGACAACTGCTGAGCTCATTTGTCTGCCCTCAGTGTGTTCCACATCTCTAATACTGGATCTGGTCATTATTGCATTGCCGTTTATCGGAGCTTGCTGTGCATGAATTGGCAACTGCATTTCCTGCTTTATGACACTGATTACCTGACTGGTTGTAAAGTACTTTAGAACATCCTGTGCTTGTTAAAGGTGCGATATGAATGCGAGTTCTTTCTATTCTCTGTTGAAACACTGAATCTTTTGAAGAGGTGACAAAGAGAGTGGACAAGGGTAATGCAGTCGGTGCAATGTATCTAGATTTTCAAATGGCCTTCGATACGGTACCCCATAACAGACTGATGGACAAGGTCAGAGAATGCAGAGTCAGGGACAAGTCGCAGAATGGATCGCTAGCTGGCTTCAGGACAGAAAGCAGAGAGTGGGGGTAAAGGGAGCTATTCACAGGGGCAGAAGGTGGGTGGTGGTGTTCCACAAGGATCAGTGCTGGGACCGCTGTTGGTCACCATTTATATTAACGATTTAGACTTTGGAATCACAAAGACATTTTTTAATTTGCGGATAACACCAAATTGGGGAATAGTCAATACTGAGGGGGACTGTAACACATTACAGGGAGACATTAATAAACTTACAGAATGGGCAAAGAATTGGCAAATGTTCAACACAGATAAATGTGAGGTATTATATTGGTAGGAAGAATAGGGAGGTCACTTATTACTGGGAGGGTGAGAGTCTGGGTGGGGTAGAGGAACAAAGGGATCTCGGATACAAATACACAAATCACTAAACGTTGCGACACAGGTTAGCAAGGCCATAAAAAGCAAACCAAGCACTCGGGTTTATTTCTAGAGGGATAGAATTGAGAAGTCGGGAAGTTATACTAAACCTGTATTGAACCTTGGTTAGACCACACGGAGCACTGCGTACAGTTCTGGTCACCATATTATAAACAGGATTTAGAGGCACTGAAGAGGGTACAGAGAAGATTTACAAGGATGATACCAGAAATGCGAAGGTATACATATCAGGAAAGGATGAACAGGCTGGGTCTCTTTACACTTGAAAAGTTAAGGCTGAGGGGTGGCCTAAGATGTCTTTAAAATTATGAAAAGTTTTGACCGAGTAGATACAGAGAGAGTGTTTCCACTTGTGGGGAAGAGTATAACTAGAGGCCATCAATATAAGATCGTCACCCAGAAATCCAATATGGAATTCAGAAGGAACTTTTTTCATAGAATCATAGAATCATAGAAATTTATAGCACAAAAGGAGGCCATTTCGGCCCAATGGTGTCAGCACCGACCAAGAGCTATCCAGCCTAATCCCACTTTCCAGCTCTAGGTCCGTAGCCCTGCAGGTTACGGCACTTCCAAGTGCACATCCAAGTACTTTTTAAATGTGATGAGGGTTTCTGCCTCTACCACCCTTTCAGGCAGTGAGTTCCAGACCCCCACCACCCTCTGGGTGAAGACATTTTCCCTCAAATTCCCTGTAAACCTTCTACCAATTACTTTAACTCGATGCCCCCTGGTTGTTGACCCATCTGCGAAGGGAAAAAGGCCCTTTCTATCCACTATATCAAGGCCCCTCATAATTTTATACACCTCAATGAGGTCTCCCCTCAACCTCCCTTGTTCTAAGGAAAACAAATCCAGCCTATCCAATCTGTCCTCACAGCTAAGATTCTACACTCCTGGCAACATCCTCGTAAATCTCCTCTGTACCCTCTCCAGTGCAATCACATCTTTCCTGTAATGTGGTGACCAAAACTGCACGCAGTACTCCAGGTGTTGCCTAACCAGTGTTTTATACAGTTCAAACATAACCTCCCTGCTCTTGTATTCTATGCCTCGGCTAATAAAGGCAAGCATTCCATATGCCTTTTTAACCACCTTATCCACCTGGCCTGCTACCTTCAGTGATTTGGGGACCTGCACTCCCAGGTCCCTTTGTTCCTCTACACTTTTCAGTATCCTACCATTTAATGTGTATACCTTTTCCTAGGGCCTTGCTGAGGCCTCACATGGAATATTGTGTTCAGTTTTGGTCTCCTAATCTGAGGAAGAACATTCTTGCTATTGAGAGTGTGCAGCGAAGGTTCACGAGACTGATTCCAGGGATGGCTGGACTGACATATGAGGAGAGACTGGATCATAACAGCGCTTTCCAGAGAAGCGACAAGATGCCGATGAAGACCATGTGCAGTCCCATTTTATGGAGGCTAACTGAGGGGCAAACAACAAACCAGTTTGAGTTCTACTTTATAAAGGTAGTAACCATATTCAGAATGAATTTTAATTCCAATTTTGAATACATAGAAACATAGAAACATATATAAACTATGTGCAGGAGTAGGCCATTCGGCCCTTCGAGCCTGCATCACCATTCAATAAGTTCATGGCTGATCATTCACTTCAGTACCCCTTTCCTGCTTTCTCTCCATACCCCTTGATCCCTTTAGCCATAAGGGCCATATCTAACTCCCTCTTGAATATATCCAATGAACTGGCCTCAACAACACTCTGCGGTAGGGAATTCCACAGGTTAACAACTCTCTGAGTGAAGAAGTTTCTCCTCATCTCAGTCCTAAATGGCCCACCCCTTATCCTAAGACTGTGTCCCCTGATTCTGGACTTCCCCAACATCGGGAACATTCTTCCCGCATCTAACCTGTCCCGTCCCGTCAGAATCTTATATGTTTTTATGAAATCCCCTCTCATCCTTCTAAACTCCAGTGTATAAAGGCCCAGTTGATCCAGTTTCTCCTCATATGTCAGACCTGCCATCCCTGGAATCAGTCTGGTGAACCTTCGCTGCACTCCCTCAATAGCAAGAACGTCCTTCCTCAGATTAGGAGACCAAAACTGAACACAATATTCCAGGTGAGGCCTCACCAGGGCCCTGTACAACTGCAGTAATACCTCCCTGCTCCTATACTCAAATCCTCTCGCTATGAAGGCCAACATACCATTTGCCATCTTCACCGCCTGCTGTATCTGCAGGCCAACTTTCAATGACTAATGAACCATGACACCCAGGTATCATTGCACCTCCCCTTTTCTTAATCTGCCGCCATTCAGATAATATTCTGCCTTTGTGTTTGTGCCCCCAAACTGGATAACCTCACATTTATCCACATTATACTGCATCTGCCATGCATTTGCCCACTCACCTAACCTGTCCAAGTCACCCTGCAGCCTCTTAGCATCCTCCTCACAGCTCACACCGCCACCCAGCTTAGTGTCATCTGCAAATTTGGAGATATTACATTCAATCCCTCATCCAAATCATTAATGTATATTATAAATAGCTGGGGTCCCAGCACTGAGCCCTGCGGCACCTCACTAGTCACTGCCTGCCATTCTGAGAAGGACCTATTTATCCCGACTCTCTGCTTCCTGTCTGCCAACCAGTTCTCTATCCACATCAGTATATTACCCCCAATACCATGTGCTTTAATTTAGCACACCAATCTCTTGTGTGGGATATTGTCAAAAGCCTTTTGAAAGTCCAAATACACCACATCCACTGGTTCTCCCTTGTCCACTCCACCAGTTACATCCTCAAAAAATTCTAGAAGATTTGTCAAGCAGGATTTCCCTTTCATAAATCCATGCTGACTTTGACCGATCCCGTCACTGCTTTCCAAATGGGCTGCTATTTCATCTTTAATAATTGATTCCAACATTTTCCCCACTACTGATGTCAGGCTAACCGATATATAATTACCCGCCTTCTCTCTCCCTCACTTCTTAAAAAGTGGTGTTACATTAGCTACCCTCCAGTCCACAGGAACTGATCCAGAGTCGATAGACTGTTGGAAAATGATCACCAATGCATCCACTATTTCTCGGGCTACTTCCTTAAGTTCTCTGGGATGCAAACTATCAGGCCCCGGGGATTTATCGGCCTTCAATCCCATCAATTTCCCTAACACAATTTCCTGCCTAATAAGGATATCCTTCAGTTCCTCCTTCTCATTAGCCCCTCGGTCCCCTAGTACATTCGGAAGGTTATTTGTGTCTTCCTTCGTGAAGACAGAACCAAAATATTTGTTTACTTTGGCCTACTCCTGCACCTATTTTCTATGTTTCTATGTTTCCTTATTAGCCCTCCCCAAATGCATTACCTCACACTTTTCTGGATTGAATTCCATTTGCCACTGTTCTGCCCACCTGACCAGTACATTGATATCTTCCTGCAGTCTACAGCTTTCTTCTTCATTATCAACCACACAGCCCATTTTAGTATCATCTACAAACTTCTTAATCATACACCCTATATGCAGTCTAGATCATTGATGTATACCACAAAAAGCAAGGGACCCAGTACTGAGCCCTGCTGAACCCCACTGGAAACATCCTTCCAGTCACCAAAACACCCATCAACCATTACCCTTTGCTTCCTGCCTCTGAGACAATTTTGGATCCAACTTGCCACTTTGCCCTGGATCCCATGGGCTTTAACCTTCATGACCAGTTTGCCATGTGGGACCTTATCAAAAGCTTTGCTAAAATCCATATACACGACATCAAACGCACTACCCTCATCGACCCTCCTGGTTACCTCCTCGAAAAATTCAATCAAGTTGGTGAGACATGACCTTCGTGCTGACTGTCCTTGATTAGTCCGTGTCTTTCTAACTGAAGATTTATCCTGTCCTTTAGAATTTTTTCCAATAATTTTCGCACCACCGAGGTTAGGCTGACTGGCCTGTAATTATTCGGTCTATCCCTTTCTCCCTTCTTAAACAAAGGTACCACATTAGCAGTTGTCCAGTCCACTGGCACCACACCTGTAGCCAGAGAAGATTGGAAAATGATGGTCAGAGCCTCTGCAATTTCCTCTTTTGCTTCATTTAACAACCTGGGATACATTTCATCTGCGCCTGGGGAATTACCCACTTTCAAAACTGATAAACCCCTTAATACCTCCTCTCTCACTATGTTTATTTCATCTAATATTTTATACTCCTCCTCCATAGCAGTATCTGCATCACCCCTTTCCTTTGTAAAAACAGATGCAAAGTATTTATTAAGGAGCATACCCACATCTCCCATCTCCACATGGTCTCGAATAGGCCCTACCTTTCTTTAGTTATCCTCTTGCTCTTAATATATTTATAGAACAGCTTTGGGTTTTCCCTGATTGGTGAGAGTGGTGAGAATGTGGAACTCGCTGCCACAGGGAGAGGTTGAGGCGAATAATATCGATGCATTTAAGGGGAGGCTGGATAAACATCTGAGGGAGAAGGGAATAGAGGGTTATGCTGATACAGTTAGATGAGGAAAGACAGGAGGAGGCTCGAGTGGAGCATAAACGCCGGCATGGACTGGTTGGGCCGAATGGCCTGTTTCTGTGCCGGATATCCGATGTAATCCTATGAAACAAACGGAAGTACCTAAGATCTCATCATCTGCGAAGGTATCAACTTTGGGCATGTTCTGTGGTCGCATGTGATAACAGGAAGCCCCTGCTTACATCTGGACTATAAGAACATAAGAACATAAGAAATAGGAGCAGGAGTTGGCCATAAGGCCTCTCGAGCCTGCTCCGCCAGTCAATACGATCATGGCTGATCTGATCATGGACTCAGCTCCACTTCCCCGCCCGTTCCCCATAACCCCTTATTCCCTTATCGTTTAATAAACTGTCGATTTCTGTCTTAAATTTATTTAATGTCCCAGCTTCCACAGCTCTCTGAGGCAGCGAATTCCACAGATTTACAACCCTCTGAGAGAAGAACTTTCTCCTCATCTCAGTTTTAAATGGGCGGCCCCTTATTCTAAGATCATGCCCCCTAGTTCTAGTCTCCCCCATCAGTGGAAACATCCTCTCTGCATCCACCTTGTCAAGCCCCCTCATAATCTTATACGTTTCGATAAGATCACCTCTCATTCTTCTGAATGCCAATGGGTAGAGGCCCAACCTACTCAACCTTTCCTCATAAGTCAACCCCCTCATCCCCGGAATCAACCGAGTGAACTTTCTCTGAACTGCCTCCAAAGCAAGTATATTCTTTCTTAAATATGCAAACCAAAACTGCACGCAGTATTCCAGGTGTGGCCTCACCAATACCTTGTATAGCTAGAGCAAGACTTCCCTACTTTTATACTCCATCTGACAATACAAAGATGGGAGGAAAAGCAAGGTGTGAGGAGGACACAGACAATCTGCAAAAGGACATAGACAGGCTAAGTGAGTGGGCAAAAATTTGGCAGATGGAGTATAATGTTGGAAAGTGCGAGGTCATGCACTTTGGCAGAAAAAATCAAAGAGCAAGTTATTATTTAAATGGTGAAAGATTGCAAAGTGCTGCAGTACAGCGGGACCTGGGGTTATGTGTGCATGGAACACAAAAGGATAGTCAAAAGGATAGCATGCAGGTACAGCAAGTGATCAGGAAGGCCAATGGAATCTCGGATTGCTTTGACCTCTTCTGCAGATCCGTTCAAGAGGGAGAAGAGACAAGTACTGGAAGGAGCCGTCATCCCAAGCAGCAGAAGAAAGGAGGTCCACCTCGGGTCCTCCTTTGTCTCGATCGCCTCTGCCCCGGGAACAGTGTCGGGAGTCGCCCTGGTAAGTGGAGCTCACGTTAGTTACTGGTGAGGGTGGTGTGAGGCTGCGTCTGATGCCGGGGCCAAGTCCAAGAGCTAACAGTCCCTTTATTTTGGGAGGGGTCCTTCCGGAGGACGATGGGGGCGTTATCGAACTCTGAACGCTGGGGCTCACCGTGAGGAAGCGTCGACAGAGAGCTGGTTCAAACATCAAGCAAAGGTCTGTCACCAGTGTTGACCAGGCCAGAAATTGTTTTTTTTGGGGAGATGTTAGTTGTGTCGTGGTGCCAATCACTGACTCCAGTGAGTGAGCGTGATCATCGGAGGCAGTCTGGGAGGCTGAGGGAGACATGAGGAGGTGGGGCTGCTTTGGCAGGATCCTGCTACATATGTGGAAGTGTGTCCAGATGTTTGGAAGGGGAAGGAGAGTGACATGGATTGTTATAGATAGGCCTTCTCCTGACACAGTGGTCTGTGCCAGAGGTTGGGAGAGTGCAGGCTTCCCGATTACACGGAAAACATCTTTGAACAGTACCAGGGGAGAAACTCTGTCCAAAATGACTTTCTTACAACGCTCCATTGAAGTTTCCAGAAATATTGGCCAGGAAATGAGAGAGTGGAGCACAAATTCTACATGACCATTAACCCATCTCGCTGGGGCAAAGACAGCCACGATACACGGCAGGAACTCGGCCCCCCCCTCACTGATTTCTCCGTTAGCTTTTTCCCGTCTCTTGCTCATTCCCTGCCCTGATGTCTGTCCCTGGGGCACAGTCGTACTCTCGACTAGAAGTCTCACAGTCCGTTCTGGGAGCTCTTGTTTGTGTTCTGTTCGATCCATCTCCTTCTCTGCTCATTCTTCATCATTCCCTGCCTCATCGAAACTTTGAAAACCTCATCCAGACGTGACTAATTCAACACTCTCCTGGCCGGCCTCTCACCTTTCACCCCCCATAACATTCAGCTCATTCGAAACTCGGCTGCCCCGTGTCCTAACTCACACCCAGTCCCAATCACCCATCACCCCGTGTGCTCACTGCCCCCGTGTCCTAACTCACACCCAGTCCCACTCACCCATCACCCCTGTGCTCACTGACCCGTGTCCTAACTCACACCGAGTCCCACTCACCCATCACCCCTGTGCTCACTGACCCGTGTCCTTACTCACACCGAGTCCCACTCACCCATCACCCCCTGTGCTCACTGCTCCGTGTCCTAACTCGCACCGAGTCCCACTCACCCATCACCTCTGTGCTCACTGACCCGTGTCCTAACTCGCACCGAGTCCCACTCACCCATCACCCACTGTGCTCACTGACCCGTGTCCTAACTCGCACCGAGTACCACTCACCCATCACCCCTGTGCTCAGTGACCCGTGTCCTAACTCACACCGAGTCCCACTCACCCATCACCCCTGTGCTCGCTGACCCGTGTCCTAACTCGCACCGAGTCCCACTCACCCATCACCCCCTGTGCTCGCTGACCCGTGTCCTAACTCACACCCAGTCCCACTCACCCATCACCCCTGTGCTCGCTGACCCGTGTCCTAACTCACACCCAGTCCCACTCACCCATCACCCCGTGTGCTCACTGCCCCCGTGTCCTAACTCACACCCAGTCCCACTCACCCATCACCCCTGTGCTCACTGCCCCGTGTCCTAACTCACACCGAGTCCCGCTCACCCATCACCCCTGTGCTCGCTGCCACATGTCCTAGCTCGCACCGAGTCCCACTCACCCATCACCCCTGTGCTCACTGACCCATGTCCTAACTCACACCGAGTCCCACTCACCCATCACCCCCTGTGCTCACTGCCACATGTCCTAACTCGCACCGAGTCCCACTCACCCATCACCCCCTGTGCTCGCTGACCCATGTCCTAACTCACACCGAGTCCCACTCACCCATCACCCCTGTGCTCGCTGACCCGTGTCCTAACTCACACCAACTCCCACTCACCCATCACCCCCTGTGCTCGCTGACCCGTGTCCTAACTCGCACCAAGTCCCGTTCACCCGTCACCCCCTGTGCTCACTGCCCCATGTCCTAACTCGCACCGAGTCCCACTCACCCATCACCCCCCTGTGCTCGCTGACCCGTGTCCTAACTCGCACCGAGTCCCGTTCACCCATCACCCCCTGTGCTCACTGCCCCATGTCCTAACTCGCACCGAGTCCCACTCACCCATCACCCCCCTGTGCTCGCTGCCCCATGTCCTAACTCGCACCGAGTCCCACTCACCCATCACCCCCTGTGCTCACTGCCCCATGTCCTAACTCGCACCAAGTCCCGTTCACCCATCACCCCTTTGCTCCCTGGCCTGCATTGTCTTGATTGTGTGTGCAAATCTCTCCATGGTCTCGCCTCTCCCGACCTCTATAACTTAGTCCAGCCCCCACTACCCCCCGAGATCTCTGCGCTCCTCCAATTCTGGCCTCGCCAGCACCCCCCGATCTCTGTCACCCCACCATCGGCGGCCGAGCCTTCAGCTGCCTGGGCCCCGAGCTCTGGAATTCCCTCCCTAAACCTCTCCGCCTCTCCACCTCCATCCAATACTCAGCGGGTCAGGCAGCATCAGTGGGTGGAGAGACAAGGTTAACCTTTCAGGTCAATGATCTTTCGTCAGACGTTCCTGAAACGTTAACTCTCTCTCCACAGACGCTGCCTGACCCGCTGAGAATTCCAGTATTCTCTGTTTTTATTTCTAATTTCTCCTTATGTGGCTCACTGTCAAACTTTGTCTCATTTACATTTCTGTGAAGCACCTTGGGAGATTTTACTGTATTAAAGGCAACGGAAGTTGTTGATGTGACCTAGACTCGGGGCCCAGGCAGCTGAAGGCTCGGCCGCCGATGGTGGGGTGACAGAGATCGGGGGGTGCTGAAGAGGCCAGAATTGGAAGAGCGCAGAGATTTCGGGGGCTGGAGTAAGTTACAGAGGTAGGGACCATGTGATGACCCCTGCCTCTGAGGTGACTGTGGGATATAACCAGAGCTTGATATAAATGTAACATAACTTCCAACCCCTTTGTGTTCCCGTCCTCTGGAGGTAAAGGCCAACATTTGGTTGCCGGGGGTGATGATACACTCTAGTCCCTCCGGCGCCCACCTCTCGCGGAAGGCCGCTAGCGTACCGGTGGACACCGCGTGCTCCATCTCCAGGGACACCCTGGCCCGGATGTAACAGCGGGAGAGAGGCAGGCAGTCGGGCTGAACAGACCCCCTCGACCGCCCGCTGCCTGGACCGGCTGATGATCCCCTTGGCCAGGCCCAGGAGCAGGCCCATGAGGAGGCCTTCGGACCTCCTCTCCCCCAGCGAACCCCAATGCGATTCGTCACACAATTATTTTGGATGCGCGCCCTGCCCCTTTAATGGACAGTCTCATTCTGTCAGAGTGGATAAAGGCCTGGGAATTAATGCAGTGCTGCTGGTGCCCCTAAAGGGTTAAGGACACAGCGATGAAGAAAGCAGCTGGTTTTATCAGCCGCTGAATTTACCCAATAACATGTTTACAAGGATGAATGATCCTCTGTTGCATTTCCCTGCCCCTAATCACATCCCTGTGGATATTACATTACGTTATTTTCATATCAAAGTTCCTGGAGCAGATTACCCTCAGCCTTTATTGAGCTTGGCTGCGAGCGGAGCACTGTGACTCCCTTTGAGGGTATTTCCTGCCTGTCAGCCCAGTCCGCACAGACAGCCTGGCACACTGGAGCCTTGGCCTGTACAATCAATACCCCGGCCCAAAGGCTCATGGCCAGGCCCCAGCTGGAAACCACAGAGGGAGTGATGGACACAGCAATTGGTGGAGCGCGCGACTCGGAGAGGGACACTGGAACAAGTCGGGAGGCCATTCTGCCCCTCGAGCCCGTTCCCCATTCCCCGATAGGGGATGATGTCTGCCCTCGTCCCATTGACCCATTTTATCCCTCGATACCAGAACCCCCCCCCCCAAAATTATCCAGCTCGGTCTCGAAAGCTGCAACTGCACCCCAGAATCCACAGCCCTGTGGGGACACGGTCCCAGATTTCCACAACCCTTTGTGTGAAAAGGTTACTTCTGATTTCAAGTTTAAGGTGAGGCCCCCTTGTTCTGGACTCCCCCCCACCTGAGGGAACAGTTTCTCTCGATCACCCCTCGCAACTCCTTTCATCATCTTAAACACCTCGCTAAGATCGCCTCTTAATCTTCTACACTCCAGGGATTACAAGCCCAGTCTGTGCGGCCTAATTGTCCTTAAAACAGCGGCTCACCACCACCTTCTCCAGGGCAGTTAGGGATGGGCAATAAATGCCCGCCTTGCCAGCAATGCCCACATCCCGTGAGCAAAGACATTTTTTAAAACTGCCCTCAAAATTTAACCCTTTAATCAAGTGAGTTCTCAGGTGACGGAACAGTCCAATACGGGAATTACAGTCTCTGTCACAGGTGGGACAGACAGTGGTTGAGGGAAAGGGTGGGTGGGGAGTCTGGTTTGCCGCACACTCCTTCCGCTGCCTGCGCTTGCTTTCTGCACGCTCTCGGCGACGAGACTCGAGGTGCTCAGCGCCCTCCCGGAGACACTTCCTCCACTTAGGGCAGACGTGTCTTTGGCCAGGGACTCCAAGGTGTCGGTGTCTAAGGGGTTCTCGGGGAGTGTTGTTGTACCTTGGGTGTCTCTCTCTGGGCTTCACGTTTGACATATCTTCTGGAATTTTTGAGGATGTAACTAGTAGAGTGGACAAGGGAGAACCAGTGGATGTGGTGTATTTGGACTTTCAAAAGGCTTTTGACAAGGTCCCACACAAGAGATTGGTGTGCAAAATTAAAGCACATGGTATTGGGGGTAATGTACTGACGTGGATAGAGAACTGGTTGGCAGACAGGAAGCAGAGAGTCAGGATAAACGGATCCTTTTCAGAATGGCAGGCAGTGACTAGTAGAGTACCGCAGGGCTCAGTGCTGGGACCCCAGCTATTTATAATATACATTAATGATTTGGATGAGGGATTGAATGTAATATCTCCAAATTTGCAGATGACACTAAGCTGGGTGGTGGTGTGAGCTGTGAGGAGGACACTAAGAGGCTGCAGGGTGACTTGGACAGGTTAGGTGAGTGGGCAAATGCATGGTAGATGCAGTATAGTGTGGATAAATGTGAGGTTATCCATTTTGGTGGCAAAAACAGGAAGACAGAATATTATCTGAATGCCGGCAGATTAGTAAAATGGGAGGTGCAACGAGACCTGGGTGCCATGGTACATCAGTCATTGAAAGTTGGCATGCAGGTACAGCAGGTAGTGAAGAAGGTAAATGGTATGTTGGCCTTCATAGCTAGGGGATTTGAATATCGGAGCAGGGAGGTCTTACTGCAGTTGTGCAAGGCCTTGGTGAGACAATATTGTGTACAGCTTTGGTCTCCTAATCTGAGGAAGGACATTCTTGCTATTGAGGGAGTGCAGCGAAGGTTCACCAGACTGATTCCCGGGATGGCAGGACTGACAAATGAAGAAAGACTGGATCGACTAGGCTTATATTCACTGGAATTTAGAAAAATGAGAGGGGATCTCTTAGAAACAGATAAAATTCTGACGAGATTGGACAGGTTAGATGCAGGAAGAATGTTCCCGATCATGGGGAAGTCCAGAACCAGGGGTCACAGTCTAAGGATAAGGGGTAAGCCATTTAGGACTGAGATGAGGAGAAACTTCTTCACCCAGAGAGTGGTGAACCTGTGGAATTCCCTGCCGCAGAAAGTTGGTGAGGCCAGTTCGTTAGATATATTCAAAAGGGAGTTAGATGTGGCCCTTCCGGCTAAAGGGATCAAGGGGCATGGAGAGAAAGCAGGAATGGGGTACTGAAGTTGCATAATCAGCCATGATCATATTGAATGGCGGTGCAGGCTCGAAGGGCCGAATGGCCTATCCTGCACCTATTTTCTCTGTTGCTATGTTTCAATGACAACCTCCAACAGTTTACGGGACAGTGATGAGAATTCTTCGCCTCCCTTTGCCAAGGTCCATGAGCCCAATTGTAGTGCCTACACCATGCCCGTTATCAGCTGAGCCTGCAGCAGTGTTGGAAGGTTGCCTGTGTGTTGTCCAAGGCTATGCACCGCCCTGTTGTAATGTGAACTCTCTCTCTATAATAACACAATTATTGATGTTTGCGAATTCTCATTGCAGGAAACATCAGCATGTCGGACAACCAATGCAAGGTTACAGAGCTCGGGATCGAACTCCACAGCAAACTACAAGTATCCGATTGTTTCAATGTCGCGATGCAGTCCCTGATCAAGTGGGAGATGTTTTTGTTGCCAGCACCCACATCTGTGGCTATTTTAGGTGGACTGGTGCATCTGGCCACGAAGATGAAGGGTTTCAAACTAAACCAAGGCAATGCGAACCGCAAATCCTCATTTAATAAACCTGAGTCCTTCCAGAGTTGTTTGATGGAGGTTTGCAACAAAACCATCAAATCGTTTCAACACACCCGCAATAATCTGAACAAAATCGGGATGTACTGTGAGGACCTTGCTGTCCATGTGAGCAATGTTGGTGAGGGGCCGTCTCTGAACAAAGACCGTCCCCAGCAGCTGAAGAGCATCGAGGTTTGTGCAGCTCAGTCCATGACATGTGCCCAATCTGTGGAGCAGGAGCTCGCCAATCTCAGTGAGCTCCTGACTGAGCTGTTGGAGACCTGTGCAGCTTCCCAGAGTACCAGCGAGGAGACGCTGCAGGAAGTCAGGAAAGTCTTGCTGGAAACAGAACAAAGGAATGAGGCGGTAGAGGAAGCGAAGAACAATTCACAGAAGGAATGGATTGAGGTCTCCCAAAAACGCGAGGAACTCCTCAATGAATACAACGATGTAAGGGCAAATGCTCTCATCGATCAGATCAGTTTGGAAGCACTGAAACAGATGAAGGGGCTTCTCCCAAAGATCGTTAGTCTGTTGACCAATGTGGCCAGCCCAGTGCTTCTCGTGGTGGAGCTGGGGAAAGGCTTGATGTTCCTTGTACACCTGGTGGCTGAGCTGAGGACCAAAGAATCCTCCGAATCAAACCCTGAAGTCAGCAGTTTCCTCCGCCAGGTCCGAGAGGAAGCCACACTGAAGACCAAGGAAGTCCAAAGCAAGTTGGAGGAGTCAAGCAGTAATTACAATGAATGTCGGCAGAAGATGAAGAGTTTGTGCGAAGAGAGTGAGGCGTTGCTGAACGGCATAAAGAGCAGTCAGGCGGAAGTGATGAATGTCAGCACAAGTGTGGAGCTGATGGCGAAAGGCCTTGGTGCACTGGGGGGCATCAAATCCAGCTGGTCAGAGATGATCAACTTCCTTCAAATGATACCCACATTAACTGCAGAGTGCCTGAAGACGTTTGACAGACTCGGTGCCGTGACTGAGGGAGTCACACAGGATGCCAGTGGTCAGATGATGGGTCTCCAAGTGTCCCAGGCAGTCAGCATCATGACCCTCATTGGTGGCATGTCCACAAACTACGTGAAGATTTACGACAAGCACCTCGCAGGACAAGTGAGTGAGCTGGGCTCATTGCTGGGTGGGCAGGGTTCTGAATCCAAGTTTAAGAAGCTGCAAGATAAATGTCGCAAAGCAAGAGAGGACATTCATCGCATTTCAGCAGAATGTTCAGCGGGGAAGTGAAGCCATTGGGAACCTCACAGACCTGCTGCCGCCCAGGAAGTGAAGGACAATCCCACAAATTCACCTATTCCCGGCTGTGCAAGTGACTGACGCCCACCAGAGTTAACGGAATAATATCGGGCAGCGTGTGAAGCCAGCATTGCAGCCGATCCCGCGGGACTCCCCCTCCCCCCTGCCGTGTGTCAGGTTAAAATGATTCTCCGTGTCAGATATTGGATAAAATACACAAAAACTTAGCAAATTAGCTCTGGAGCATGTGGGAACCTCCAAACCAATCACCAACCACCTCTCTCACCTCTGGAATCTCTAATCCAATCGTCAACCACCTCTCCCCAGCCCTGGAAACACTAGTCCAATCACCAGCCACCTCTCTCCACCCCGAGAATCTCTAATCCAATTACCAACCACCTCTCTTACTCCTGGAATCTCTAATCCAATCAGCAACCACTTCTCTCCACCCCTGGAATCTTTAATCCAATCACCAACTACCTCTCCCATCCCTGGAATCTCTAATCCAATCAACAACCACCTCTCTCACTCCTGGAAACTCTAATCCAATCAACAACCACCTCTCTCACTCCTGGAATCTCTAATCCAATCACCAACCACCTCTCTCCACCCCTGGAATCTCTAATCCAATCACCAACCACCTCTCTCCACCCTGGGAATCTCTAATTCAATCACCAACCACCTCTCTCACCACTGGAATCTCTAATCCAATCACCAACCACCTCTCTCACCCCTGGAATCTCTAATCCAATCACCAACCACCTCTCTCCACCCCTGAAATCTCTAATCCAATCATCAACCACCTCTGCCACCCCTGGAATCTCTAATCCAATCACCAACCACCTCGCTCCACCCCTGGAATCTCTAATCCAATCACCAACCACCTCTCTCACTCCTGGAATATCTAATCCAATCACCAACCACCTCTCTCACCTCTGGAATCTCTAATCCAATCATCAACCACCTCTCCCCTGCCCTGGAATCACTAGTCCAATCACCAGCCACCTCTCTCCACCCCGAGAATCTCTAATCCAATTACCAACCACCTATCTTACTCCTGGAATCTCTAATCCAATCAGCAACCACTTCTCTCCACCCCTGGAATCTTTAATCCAATCACCAACTACCTCTCCCATCCCTGGAATCTCTAATCCAATCACCAACCACCTCTCTCACTCCTGGAATTTCTAATCCAATCACCAACCACCTCTCTCCACCCCTGGAATCTCTAATGCAATCACCAACCACCTCTCTCCACCCCTGAAATCTCTAATCCAATCACCAACCACCTCTCTCCACCCCTGGAATCTCTAATCCAATCACCAACCACCTTTCTCCACCCTGGGAATCTCTAATCCAATCACCAACCAGCTCTCTCACCCCTGCAATCTCTAATCCAATCACCAACCACCTCTCTCCACCCCTGGAATCTCTAATCCAATCACCAACTACCTCTCTCCACCCTGGGAATCTCTAATCCAATCACTAACCACCTCTCTCCACCCCTGAAATCTCTAATCCAATCATCAACCACCTCTGCCACCCCTGGAATCTCTAATCCAATCACCAACCACCTCTCGCCACCCCTGGAATCTCTAATGCAATCACCAACCACCTCTCTCCACCCCTGGAATCTCTAATCCAATCACCAACCACCTCTCTCCGCCCCTGGAATCTCTAATCCAATCACCAACCACCTCTCTCCACCCTGGGAATCTCTAATTCAATCACCAACCACCTCTCTCACCACTGGAATCTCTAATCCAATCACCAACCACCTCTCTCACCCCTGGAATCTCTAATCCAATCACCAACCACCTCTCTCCACCCCTGAAATCTCTAATCCAATCATCAACCACCTCTGCCACCCCTGGAATCTCTAATCCAATCACCAACCACCTCGCTCCACCCCTGGAATCTCTAATCCAATCACCAACCACCTCTCTCACTCCTGGAATATCTAATCCAATCACCAACCACCTCTCTCACCTCTGGAATCTCTAATCCAATCATCAACCACCTCTCCCCTGCCCTGGAATCACTAGTCCAATCACCAGCCACCTCTCTCCACCCCGAGAATCTCTAATCCAATTACCAACCACCTATCTTACTCCTGGAATCTCTAATCCAATCAGCAACCACTTCTCTCCACCCCTGGAATCTTTAATCCAATCACCAACTACCTCTCCCATCCCTGGAATCTCTAATCCAATCACCAACCACCTTTCTCCACCCTGGGAATCTCTAATCCAATCACCAACCAGCTCTCTCACCCCTGCAATCTCTAATCCAATCACCAACCACCTCTCTCCACCCCTGGAATCTCTAATCCAATCACCAACTACCTCTCTCCACCCTGGGAATCTCTAATCCAATCACTAACCACCTCTCTCCACCCCTGAAATCTCTAATCCAATCATCAACCACCTCTGCCACCCCTGGAATCTCTAATCCAATCACCAACCACCTCTCGCCACCCCTGGAATCTCTAATGCAATCACCAACCACCTCTCTCCACCCCTGGAATCTCTAATCCAATCACCAACCACCTCTCTCCGCCCCTGGAATCTCTAATCCAATCACCAACCACCTCTCTCCACCCTGGGAATCTCTAATTCAATCACCAACCACCTCTCTCACCACTGGAATCTCTAATCCAATCACCAACCACCTCTCTCACCCCTGGAATCTCTAATCCAATCACCAACCACCTCTCTCCACCCCTGAAATCTCTAATCCAATCATCAACCACCTCTGCCACCCCTGGAATCTCTAATCCAATCACCAACCACCTCGCTCCACCCCTGGAATCTCTAATCCAATCACCAACCACCTCTCTCACTCCTGGAATATCTAATCCAATCACCAACCACCTCTCTCACCTCTGGAATCTCTAATCCAATCATCAACCACCTCTCCCCTGCCCTGGAATCACTAGTCCAATCACCAGCCACCTCTCTCCACCCCGAGAATCTCTAATCCAATTACCAACCACCTATCTTACTCCTGGAATCTCTAATCCAATCAGCAACCACTTCTCTCCACCCCTGGAATCTTTAATCCAATCACCAACTACCTCTCCCATCCCTGGAATCTCTAATCCAATCACCAACCACCTCTCTCACTCCTGGAATTTCTAATCCAATCACCAACCACCTCTCTCCACCCCTGGAATCTCTAATGCAATCACCAACCACCTCTCTCCACCCCTGCAATCTCTAATCCAATCACCAACCACCTCTCTCCACCCCTGGAATCTCTAATCCAATCACCAACCACCTCTCTCCAACCTGGGAATCTCTAATCCAATCACCAACCAGCTCTCTCACCCCTGAAATCTCTAATCCAATCATCAACCACCTCTGCCACCCCTGGAATCTCTAATCCAATCACCAACCACCTCTCGCCACCCCTGGAATCTCTAATGCAATCACCAACCACCTCTCTCCACCCCTGGAATCTCTAATCCAATCACCAACCACCTCTCTCCACCCTGGGAATCTCTAATCCAATCACCAACCAGCTCTCTCACGCCTGGAATCTCTAATCCAATCACCAACCACCTCGCTCCACCCCTGGAATCTCTAATCCAATCTCAAACCACCTCTCTCACTCCTGGAATATCTAATCCAATCACCAACCACCTCTCCCACTCCTGGAATCTCTAATCCAATCACCAACCACCTCTCTCCACCCCTGAAATGTCTAATCCAATCATCAACCACCTCTCTCCACCCCTGGAATCTCTAATCCAATCACCAACCACCTCTCTCCACCCTGGGAATCTCTAATCCAATCACCAACCACCTCTCTCCACCCCTGGAATCTCTAATCCAATCACCAACCACCTCTCTCCACCCTGGGAATCTCTAATCCAATCACCAACCACCTCTCTCACCCCTGGAATCTCTAATCCAATCACCAACCACCTCTCTCCACCCCTGGAATCTCTAATCCAATCACCAACCACCTCTCTCCACCCTGGGAATCTCTAATTCAATCACCAACCACCTCTCTCACCACTGGAATCTCTAATCCAATCACCAACCACCTCTCTCACCCCTGGAATCTCTAATCCAATCACCAACCACCTCTCTCCACCCCTGAAATCTCTAATCCAATCATCAACCACCTCTGCCACCCCTGGAATCTCTAATCCAATCACCAACCACCTCGCTCCACCCCTGGAATCTCTAATCCAATCACCAACCACCTCTCTCACTCCTGGAATATCTAATCCAATCACCAACCACCTCTCTCACCTCTGGAATCTCTAATCCAATCATCAACCACCTCTCCCCTGCCCTGGAATCACTAGTCCAATCACCAGCCACCTCTCTCCACCCCGAGAATCTCTAATCCAATTACCAACCACCTATCTTACTCCTGGAATCTCTAATCCAATCAGCAACCACTTCTCTCCACCCCTGGAATCTTTAATCCAATCACCAACTACCTCTCCCATCCCTGGAATCTCTAATCCAATCACCAACCACCTTTCTCCACCCTGGGAATCTCTAATCCAATCACCAACCAGCTCTCTCACCCCTGCAATCTCTAATCCAATCACCAACCACCTCTCTCCACCCCTGGAATCTCTAATCCAATCACCAACTACCTCTCTCCACCCTGGGAATCTCTAATCCAATCACTAACCACCTCTCTCCACCCCTGAAATCTCTAATCCAATCATCAACCACCTCTGCCACCCCTGGAATCTCTAATCCAATCACCAACCACCTCTCGCCACCCCTGGAATCTCTAATGCAATCACCAACCACCTCTCTCCACCCCTGGAATCTCTAATCCAATCACCAACCACCTCTCTCCGCCCCTGGAATCTCTAATCCAATCACCAACCACCTCTCTCCACCCTGGGAATCTCTAATTCAATCACCAACCACCTCTCTCACCACTGGAATCTCTAATCCAATCACCAACCACCTCTCTCACCCCTGGAATCTCTAATCCAATCACCAACCACCTCTCTCCACCCCTGAAATCTCTAATCCAATCATCAACCACCTCTGCCACCCCTGGAATCTCTAATCCAATCACCAACCACCTCGCTCCACCCCTGGAATCTCTAATCCAATCACCAACCACCTCTCTCACTCCTGGAATATCTAATCCAATCACCAACCACCTCTCTCACCTCTGGAATCTCTAATCCAATCATCAACCACCTCTCCCCTGCCCTGGAATCACTAGTCCAATCACCAGCCACCTCTCTCCACCCCGAGAATCTCTAATCCAATTACCAACCACCTATCTTACTCCTGGAATCTCTAATCCAATCAGCAACCACTTCTCTCCACCCCTGGAATCTTTAATCCAATCACCAACTACCTCTCCCATCCCTGGAATCTCTAATCCAATCACCAACCACCTCTCTCACTCCTGGAATTTCTAATCCAATCACCAACCACCTCTCTCCACCCCTGGAATCTCTAATGCAATCACCAACCACCTCTCTCCACCCCTGCAATCTCTAATCCAATCACCAACCACCTCTCTCCACCCCTGGAATCTCTAATCCAATCACCAACCACCTCTCTCCAACCTGGGAATCTCTAATCCAATCACCAACCAGCTCTCTCACCCCTGAAATCTCTAATCCAATCATCAACCACCTCTGCCACCCCTGGAATCTCTAATCCAATCACCAACCACCTCTCGCCACCCCTGGAATCTCTAATGCAATCACCAACCACCTCTCTCCACCCCTGGAATCTCTAATCCAATCACCAACCACCTCTCTCCACCCTGGGAATCTCTAATCCAATCACCAACCAGCTCTCTCACGCCTGGAATCTCTAATCCAATCACCAACCACCTCGCTCCACCCCTGGAATCTCTAATCCAATCTCAAACCACCTCTCTCACTCCTGGAATATCTAATCCAATCACCAACCACCTCTCCCACTCCTGGAATCTCTAATCCAATCACCAACCACCTCTCTCCACCCCTGAAATGTCTAATCCAATCATCAACCACCTCTCTCCACCCCTGGAATCTCTAATCCAATCACCAACCACCTCTCTCCACCCTGGGAATCTCTAATCCAATCACCAACCACCTCTCTCCACCCCTGGAATCTCTAATCCAATCACCAACCACCTCTCTCCACCCTGGGAATCTCTAATCCAATCACCAACCACCTCTCTCACCCCTGGAATCTCTAATCCAATCACCAACCACCTCTCTCCACCCCTGGAATCTCTAATCCAATCACCAACCACCTCTCTCCACCCTGGGAATCTCTAATTCAATCACCAACCACCTCTCTCACCACTGGAATCTCTAATCCAATCACCAACCACCTCTCTCACCCCTGGAATCTCTAATCCAATCACCAACCACCTCTCTCCACCCCTGAAATCTCTAATCCAATCATCAACCACCTCTGCCACCCCTGGAATCTCTAATCCAATCACCAACCACCTCGCTCCACCCCTGGAATCTCTAATCCAATCACCAACCACCTCTCTCACTCCTGGAATATCTAATCCAATCACCAACCACCTCTCTCACCTCTGGAATCTCTAATCCAATCATCAACCACCTCTCCCCTGCCCTGGAATCACTAGTCCAATCACCAGCCACCTCTCTCCACCCCGAGAATCTCTAATCCAATTACCAACCACCTATCTTACTCCTGGAATCTCTAATCCAATCAGCAACCACTTCTCTCCACCCCTGGAATCTTTAATCCAATCACCAACTACCTCTCCCATCCCTGGAATCTCTAATCCAATCACCAACCACCTCTCTCACTCCTGGAATTTCTAATCCAATCACCAACCACCTCTCTCCACCCCTGGAATCTCTAATGCAATCACCAACCACCTCTCTCCACCCCTGAAATCTCTAATCCAATCACCAACCACCTCTCTCCACCCCTGGAATCTCTAATCCAATCACCAACCACCTTTCTCCACCCTGGGAATCTCTAATCCAATCACCAACCAGCTCTCTCACCCCTGCAATCTCTAATCCAATCACCAACCACCTCTCTCCACCCCTGGAATCTCTAATCCAATCACCAACTACCTCTCTCCACCCTGGGAATCTCTAATCCAATCACTAACCACCTCTCTCCACCCCTGAAATCTCTAATCCAATCATCAACCACCTCTGCCACCCCTGGAATCTCTAATCCAATCACCAACCACCTCTCGCCACCCCTGGAATCTCTAATGCAATCACCAACCACCTCTCTCCACCCCTGGAATCTCTAACCCAATCACCAACCACCTCTCTCACCCCTGGAATCTCTAATCCAATCACCAACCACCTCTCTCCACCCCTGGAATCTCTAATCCAATCACCAACCACCTCTCTCACTCCTGGAATATCTAATCCAATCACCAACCACCTCTCTCACCTCTGGAATCTCTAATCCAATCATCAACCACCTCTCCCCTGCCCTGGAATCACTAGTCCAATCACCAGCCACCTCTCTCCACCCCGAGAATCTCTAATCCAATTACCAACCACCTATCTTACTCCTGGAATCTCTAATCCAATCAGCAACCACTTCTCTCCACCCCTGGAATCTTTAATCCAATCACCAACTACCTCTCCCACCCCTGCAATCTCTAATCCAATCACCAACCACCTCTCTCCACCCCTGGAATCTCTAATCCAATCACCAACTACCTCTCTCCACCCTGGGAATCTCTAATCCAATCACTAACCACCTCTCTCCACCCCTGAAATCTCTAATCCAATCATCAACCACCTCTGCCACCCCTGGAATCTCTAATCCAATCACCAACCACCTCTCGCCACCCCTGGAATCTCTAATGCAATCACCAACCACCTCTCTCCACCCCTGGAATCTCTAATCCAATCACCAACCACCTCTCTCCGCCCCTGGAATCTCTAATCCAATCACCAACCACCTCTCTCCACCCTGGGAATCTCTAATTCAATCACCAACCACCTCTCTCACCACTGGAATCTCTAATCCAATCACCAACCACCTCTCTCACCCCTGGAATCTCTAATCCAATCACCAACCACCTCTCTCCACCCCTGAAATCTCTAATCCAATCATCAACCACCTCTGCCACCCCTGGAATCTCTAATCCAATCACCAACCACCTCGCTCCACCCCTGGAATCTCTAATCCAATCACCAACCACCTCTCTCACTCCTGGAATATCTAATCCAATCACCAACCACCTCTCTCACCTCTGGAATCTCTAATCCAATCATCAACCACCTCTCCCCTGCCCTGGAATCACTAGTCCAATCACCAGCCACCTCTCTCCACCCCGAGAATCTCTAATCCAATTACCAACCACCTATCTTACTCCTGGAATCTCTAATCCAATCAGCAACCACTTCTCTCCACCCCTGGAATCTTTAATCCAATCACCAACTACCTCTCCCATCCCTGGAATCTCTAATCCAATCACCAACCACCTCTCTCACTCCTGGAATTTCTAATCCAATCACCAACCACCTCTCTCCACCCCTGGAATCTCTAATGCAATCACCAACCACCTCTCTCCACCCCTGCAATCTCTAATCCAATCACCAACCACCTCTCTCCACCCCTGGAATCTCTAATCCAATCACCAACCACCTCTCTCCAACCTGGGAATCTCTAATCCAATCACCAACCAGCTCTCTCACCCCTGAAATCTCTAATCCAATCATCAACCACCTCTGCCACCCCTGGAATCTCTAATCCAATCACCAACCACCTCTCGCCACCCCTGGAATCTCTAATGCAATCACCAACCACCTCTCTCCACCCCTGGAATCTCTAATCCAATCACCAACCACCTCTCTCCACCCTGGGAATCTCTAATCCAATCACCAACCAGCTCTCTCACGCCTGGAATCTCTAATCCAATCACCAACCACCTCGCTCCACCCCTGGAATCTCTAATCCAATCTCAAACCACCTCTCTCACTCCTGGAATATCTAATCCAATCACCAACCACCTCTCCCACTCCTGGAATCTCTAATCCAATCACCAACCACCTCTCTCCACCCCTGAAATGTCTAATCCAATCATCAACCACCTCTCTCCACCCCTGGAATCTCGAATCCAATCACCAACCACCTCTCTCCACCCTGGGAATCTCTAATCCAATCACCAACCACCTCTCTCCACCCCTGGAATCTCTAATCCAATCACCAACCACCTCTCTCCACCCTGGGAATCTCTAATCCAATCACCAACCACCTCTCTCACCCCTGGAATCTCTAATCCAATCACCAACCACCTCTGTCCAACCTGTGACTCTCAAATCCAATCACCAACCATCTCTCTCCACCCCTGGAATCACTAATCCAATCACCAACCACCTCTCTCACCCCTGGAATCTCTAATCCAATCATCAACCACCTCTGCCACCCTTGAAATCTCTAATCCAATCACCAACCACCTCTCTCCACCCCTGGAACCTCTAATCCAATCACCAACCACCTCTCTCCACCCTGGGAATCTCTAATCCAATCACCAACCACCTCTCTCCACCCCTGGAATCTCTAATCCAATCACCAACCACCTCTCTCCACCCTGGGAATCTCTAATCCAATCACCAACCACCTCTCTCACCCCTGGACTCTCTAATCCAATCACCAACCATCTCTCTCCAACCTGGGAATCTCAAATCCAATCACCAACCACCTCTCTCCACCCCTGGAATCTCTAATCCAATCACCAACCACGTCTCTCACCCCTGGAATCTCTAATCCAATCATCAACCACCTCTGCCACCCCTGGAATCTCTAATCCAATCACGAATTACCTCTCTCACCCCTGGAATCTCTAATCCAATCACCAACCACCTCTCTCCACCCCTGCAATTTCTGATCCAATCATCAACCACCTCTCCATCCCTGGAATCTCTAATCCAATCAGCAACCACCTCTCTTCACCCTGGAATCTCTAATCCAATCATCAACCACCTCTCTCCACTCCTGGAATCTCTAATCCAATCACCAACCACCTTTCCCACTCTGGAATCTCAAATCTAATCACCAACCACCTCTCTCCACCCCTGGAATTTCTAATCCAATCACCAGCCACCTCTCTCCATCCACGGATCTCTAATCCAATCACCAATCACCTCTCTCCACCACTGGAATCTCTAATCCAATCACCAACCACCTCTCTCCACCCCTGGAATCTCTAATCCAATCACCAACCACCTCTCTCCACCCCTGGAATCTCTAATCCAATCACAAACCACCTCTCTCCACCCCTGGAATCTCTAATCCAACCACCAACCACCTCTCTCCACCCCTGGAATCTCTAATCCAATCACCAACCAGCTCTCTCCACCCCTGGAATCTCTAATCCAATCACAAACCACCTCTCTCCACCTCTGGATTCTCTAATCCAACCACCAACCACCTCTCCCACCCCTGGAATCTCTAATCCAATCACCAACCACCTCTCTCCACCCCTGGAATCTCTAATCCAATCACCAACCACCTCTCTCCAACCTGGGAATCTCTAATCCAATCACCAACCAGCTCTCTCACCCCTGAAATCTCTAATCCAATCATCAACCACCTCTGCCACCCCTGGAATCTCTAATCCAATCACCAACCACCTCTCGCCACCCCTGGAATCTCTAATGCAATCACCAACCACCTCTCTCCACCCCTGGAATCTCTAATCCAATCACCAACCACCTCTCTCCACCCTGGGAATCTCTAATCCAATCACCAACCAGCTCTCTCACGCCTGGAATCTCTAATCCAATCACCAACCACCTCGCTCCACCCCTGGAATCTCTAATCCAATCTCAAACCACCTCTCTCACTCCTGGAATATCTAATCCAATCACCAACCACCTCTCCCACTCCTGGAATCTCTAATCCAATCACCAACCACCTCTCTCCACCCCTGAAATGTCTAATCCAATCATCAACCACCTCTCTCCACTCCTGGAATCTCTAATCCAATCACCAACCACCTCTCTCCACCCTGGGAATCTCTAATCCAATCACCAACCACCTCTCTCCACCCCTGGAATCTCTAATCCAATCACCAACCACCTCTCTCCACCCTGGGAATCTCTAATCCAATCACCAACCACCTCTCTCACCCCTGGAATCTCTAATCCAATCACCAACCACCTCTCTCCACCCCTGGAATCTCTAATCCAATCACCAACCACCTCTCTCCACCCTGGGAATCTCTAATTCAATCACCAACCACCTCTCTCACCACTGGAATCTCTAATCCAATCACCAACCACCTCTCTCACCCCTGGAATCTCTAATCCAATCACCAACCACCTCTCTCCACCCCTGAAATCTCTAATCCAATCATCAACCACCTCTGCCACCCCTGGAATCTCTAATCCAATCACCAACCACCTCGCTCCACCCCTGGAATCTCTAATCCAATCACCAACCACCTCTCTCACTCCTGGAATATCTAATCCAATCACCAACCACCTCTCTCACCTCTGGAATCTCTAATCCAATCATCAACCACCTCTCCCCTGCCCTGGAATCACTAGTCCAATCACCAGCCACCTCTCTCCACCCCGAGAATCTCTAATCCAATTACCAACCACCTATCTTACTCCTGGAATCTCTAATCCAATCAGCAACCACTTCTCTCCACCCCTGGAATCTTTAATCCAATCACCAACTACCTCTCCCATCCCTGGAATCTCTAATCCAATCACCAACCACCTCTCTCACTCCTGGAATTTCTAATCCAATCACCAACCACCTCTCTCCACCCCTGGAATCTCTAATGCAATCACCAACCACCTCTCTCCACCCCTGAAATCTCTAATCCAATCACCAACCACCTCTCTCCACCCCTGGAATCTCTAATCCAATCACCAACCACCTTTCTCCACCCTGGGAATCTCTAATCCAATCACCAACCAGCTCTCTCACCCCTGCAATCTCTAATCCAATCACCAACCACCTCTCTCCACCCCTGGAATCTCTAATCCAATCACCAACTACCTCTCTCCACCCTGGGAATCTCTAATCCAATCACTAACCACCTCTCTCCACCCCTGAAATCTCTAATCCAATAATCAACCACCTCTGCCACCCCTGGAATCTCTAATCCAATCACCAACCACCTCTCGCCACCCCTGGAATCTCTAATGCAATCACCAACCACCTCTCTCCACCCCTGGAATCTCTAATCCAATCACCAACCACCTCTCTCCGCCCCTGGAATCTCTAATCCAATCACCAACCACCTCTCTCCACCCTGGGAATCTCTAATTCAATCACCAACCACCTCTCTCACCACTGGAATCTCTAATCCAATCACCAACCACCTCTCTCACCCCTGGAATCTCTAATCCAATCACCAACCACCTCTCTCCACCCCTGAAATCTCTAATCCAATCATCAACCACCTCTGCCACCCCTGGAATCTCTAATCCAATCACCAACCACCTCGCTCCACCCCTGGAATCTCTAATCCAATCACCAACCACCTCTCTCACTCCTGGAATATCTAATCCAATCACCAACCACCTCTCTCACCTCTGGAATCTCTAATCCAATCATCAACCACCTCTCCCCTGCCCTGGAATCACTAGTCCAATCACCAGCCACCTCTCTCCACCCCGAGAATCTCTAATCCAATTACCAACCACCTATCTTACTCCTGGAATCTCTAATCCAATCAGCAACCACTTCTCTCCACCCCTGGAATCTTTAATCCAATCACCAACTACCTCTCCCATCCCTGGAATCTCTAATCCAATCACCAACCACCTTTCTCCACCCTGGGAATCTCTAATCCAATCACCAACCAGCTCTCTCACCCCTGCAATCTCTAATTCAATCACCAACCACCTCTCTCCACCCCTGGAATCTCTAATCCAATCACCAACTACCTCTCTCCACCCTGGGAATCTCTAATCCAATCACTAACCACCTCTCTCCACCCCTGAAATCTCTAATCCAATCATCAACCACCTCTGCCACCCCTGGAATCTCTAATCCAATCACCAACCACCTCTCGCCACCCCTGGAATCTCTAATGCAATCACCAACCACCTCTCTCCACCCCTGGAATCTCTAATCCAATCACCAACCACCTCTCTCCACCCTGGGAATCTCTAATCCAATCACCAACCACCTCTCTCCACCCTGGGAATCTCTAATTCAATCACCAACCACCTCTCTCACCACTGGAATCTCTAATCCAATCACCAACCACCTCTCTCACCCCTGGAATCTCTAATCCAATCACCAACCACCTCTCTCCACCCCTGAAATCTCTAATCCAATCATCAACCACCTCTGCCACCCCTGGAATCTCTAATCCAATCACCAACCACCTCGCTCCACCCCTGGAATCTCTAATACAATCACCAACCACCTCTCTCACTCCTGGAATATCTAATCCAATCACCAACCACCTCTCTCACCTCTGGAATCTCTAATCCAATCATCAACCACCTCTCCCCTGCCCTGGAATCACTAGTCCAATCACCAGCCACCTCTCTCCACCCCGAGAATCTCTAATCCAATTACCAACCACCTATCTTACTCCTGGAATCTCTAATCCAATCAGCAACCACTTCTCTCCACCCCTGGAATCTTTAATCCAATCACCAACTACCTCTCCCATCCCTGGAATCTCTAATCCAATCACCAACCACCTCTCTCACTCCTGGAATTTCTAATCCAATCACCAACCACCTCTCTCCACCCCTGGAATCTCTAATGCAATCACCAACCACCTCTCTCCACCCCTGCAATCTCTAATCCAATCACCAACCACCTCTCTCCACCCCTGGAATCTCTAATCCAATCACCAACCACCTCTCTCCAACCTGGGAATCTCTAATCCAATCACCAACCAGCTCTCTCACCCCTGAAATCTCTAATCCAATCATCAACCACCTCTGCCACCCCTGGAATCTCTAATCCAATCACCAACCACCTCTCGCCACCCCTGGAATCTCTAATGCAATCACCAACCACCTCTCTCCACCCCTGGAATCTCTAATCCAATCACCAACCACCTCTCTCCACCCTGGGAATCTCTAATCCAATCACCAACCAGCTCTCTCACGCCTGGAATCTCTAATCCAATCACCAACCACCTCGCTCCACCCCTGGAATCTCTAATCCAATCTCAAACCACCTCTCTCACTCCTGGAATATCTAATCCAATCACCAACCACCTCTCCCACTCCTGGAATCTCTAATCCAATCACCAACCACCTCTCTCCACCCCTGAAATGTCTAATCCAATCATCAACCACCTCTCTCCACCCCTGGAATCTCTAATCCAATCACCAACCACCTCTCTCCACCCTGGGAATCTCTAATCCAATCACCAACCACCTCTCTCCACCCCTGGAATCTCTAATCCAATCACCAACCACCTCTCTCCACCCTGGGAATCTCTAATCCAATCACCAACCACCTCTCTCACCCCTGGAATCTCTAATCCAATCACCAACCACCTCTGTCCAACCTGTGACTCTCAAATCCAATCACCAACCATCTCTCTCCACCCCTGGAATCACTAATCCAATCACCAACCACCTCTCTCACCCCTGGAATCTCTTATTCCAATCATCAACCACCTCTGCCACCCTTGAAATCTCTAATCCAATCACCAACCACCTCTCTCCACCCCTGGAACCTCTAATCCAATCACCAACCACCTCTCTCCACCCTGGGAATCTCTAATCCAATCACCAACCACCTCTCTCCACCCCTGGAATCTCTAATCCAATCACCAACCACCTCTCTCCACCCTGGGAATCTCTAATCCAATCACCAACCACCTCTCTCACCCCTGGACTCTCTAATCCAATCACCAACCATCTCTCTCCAACCTGGGAATCTCAAATCCAATCACCAACCACCTCTCTCCACCCCTGGAATCTCTAATCCAATCACCAACCACGTCTCTCACCCCTGGAATCTCTAATCCAATCATCAACCACCTCTGCCACCCCTGGAATCTCTAATCCAATCACGAATTACCTCTCTCACCCCTGGAATCTCTAATCCAATCACCAACCACCTCTCTCCACCCCTGCAATTTCTGATCCAATCATCAACCACCTCTCCATCCCTGGAATCTCTAATCCAATCAGCAACCACCTCTCTTCACCCTGGAATCTCTAATCCAATCATCAACCACCTCTCTCCACTCCTGGAATCTCTAATCCAATCACCAACCACCTTTCCCACTCTGGAATCTCAAATCTAATCACCAACCACCTCTCTCCACCCCTGGAATTTCTAATCCAATCACCAGCCACCTCTCTCCATCCACGGATCTCTAATCCAATCACCAATCACCTCTCTCCACCCCTGGAATCTCTAATCCAATCACCAACCACCTCTCTCCACCCCTGGAATCTCTAATCCAATCACCAACCACCTCTCTCCACCCCTGGAATCTCTAATCCAATCACAAACCACCTCTCTCCACCCCTGGAATCTCTAATCCAACCACCAACCACCTCTCTCCACCCCTGGAATCTCTAATCCAATCACCAACCAGCTCTCTCCACCCCTGGAATCTCTAATCCAATCACAAACCACCTCTCTCCACCTCTGGATTCTCTAATCCAACCACCAACCACCTCTCCCACCCCTGGAATCTCTAATCCAATCACCAATCACCTCTCTCCACCCCTGGAATCTCTAATCCAATCACCAACCACCTCTCTCCACCTCTGGAATCTCTAATCCAATCACCAACCACCTCTCCCACCCCTGGAATCTCTAATTCAATCACCAACCAACTCTCTCCACCCTTGAAATCTCTAATCCAATCACCAACCACCTGGGAAAGACTTGTGGGGAAAGCACCTATGGGAACAAATATGGTCCAGAGCCCAGAAGATGAAAATAACTGGATATCATGTGGACGCTCACATGAAAAACACTTCAAAGACCTCTGAATATAATAACACCGTTGATAATATAGCCCGGGTACGGGCTGTCAAAGAGGCGGAAGAGGAAGAATATGGCATAGGCAAGTGGGCCCGCCACAAATCTGGACATTTGGTCATTCAGTGTACGATACAATGGGCACGGAATAGGGGGTTACATTTGTCTACGGACGGTGTTAAACAGATCATAAACACCTGTGAAATTTGTCAAAAGGTGAAGCATTTTCCCCAACAATAACAACCCGGTGCCCATATTAAGAGAGGGACTCAACCAGCACAAATATGGCAAGTTGATTATGTAGGACCTTTATCATTGCAACAACGGTTCCAATATTTGCTCACTGCTGTTGATACCGATTCTGGACTTTTGATAGCTTATCCAGTGACTAAAGCGAATCAACAAAGTACGATTAAAGGACTGGATAATTTAATCACATACTACGGTGAGCCAGCAGAAGTACAGTCCGATAATGGGTCGCACTTCACAGGTCAAACAGTGCAACAGTGGGCGGTAGACAACGAGATCTATTGGATGTTCCACATACCTTACTATCTGCAAGCTGCAGGGTTAATAGAACGCATGAATGGACTACTTAAGCAACAGATTAAAATATTAACTCCAACTAACACATTGCAAAGGTGGTTAAAGGTCTTACCACAAGCAGTGCGCAATCTGAATCACCGACCATTGCGGGGAGGAGCTCCCGTAAGCCACATGATAGGCAAAGTTAGTGTCCCTACTATTGAAAAAGGAAATCAGACTCAGAACACAGTTTGTGAAGGCGGAAAAGTGTGGCTGCAGTACCCCCAGAAACCCTTACAAGCAGGGGATATCTTAGCGAAAGGAGAAGAAAACACTTATTAGGTGCTCCTGACTGGTCAAGATATTTCTCTCTGTGTTGACAAGGGTAAATTGACTAAACGGGGCTGAATTAATATACATATGCTTCCTCCCACAGGAATTCTGCCCAAAATGGCGACTTACCTCATCGTGCTGGCAAGTCTCTGTGTCTGGTTACCTGTGACTGTGCTACTTCCATTCTCAAACACAGCATGGGATGGCCGTATAGGGTGGCGGTTAGCTAACACTGATCATTGCTTTACTCGTCGCGTTATTACTGATATTACTGCTTGTGTGTATTTTTGGTGTAGATTGCGGGTCTGGCTTGCGTATGCTCAACATGTAACTGATGCATTCTGCCTTCAACTTGATTATATTACTTAGAATGTCTAAATATCAAAGGTGGATTGTATTGTGTGGGGCTAATCACATTGGGTTAATTATGATATTCCGACATTTACAGTGTGTTTTCTGCTCCATGCCTCGTGGAATGTTGTTGATGCAGAGAGAGAGAGAGAGACCTTGATGTACACACCATCTTGTTTATGGGACGATCGGTGCCTCGAGGTCTCATGCTTTGTGGAAGAACAGCTGGGGCCTTACAGATTAGGAGTTGGCCATAAGCCACATGCCCCATGTATGTTCAATAGTATAAAGGAACGGAACTGTCCCGTAGCTCTTTGAACTTCACCTTGGACCGTGATTCGCGAGCGGTGCCGGGACCCCCAAAGGCTCCTGACCAGCTGTCCTTGCGGAGTTCCCGACAGGTCGAAGGCTGTGTTGCATCTTATCATATTTCTCTTTTCTTCGTGAACTGTATTATGTTTCTTTTCTCTCAGTAAATGGTGTTTTATCTTTACTTCATTTGTCTTGTCTCTTATTTAACATTCATCCAGATCCCGAACCTGGGTCTATTATTATCGATCCAAAACGGCGACCAGAACTGTACGCAGTGCTCCATGTGGTCTAACCAAGGTTCGATACAGGTTTAACATAACTTCCCGACTTTTCAATTTAATCCCTCCAGAAATAAACCCTAGTGCTGGGTTTGCTTTTTATGGCCTTGCTAACCTGTGTCACAATGTTTAGTGATTTGTGTATCTGTATCCGAGATCTCTTTGTTCCTCTATCCCACCCAGACTCCACCCTCCCAGTAATAAGTGACCTCCCTATTCTTACCACAATGTAATACCTCACATTTATCTGTGTTGAACATTTGCCAATTCTTTGCCCATTCTGTAAGTTTATTAATGTCCCCCTGTAATGTGTTACAGTCCCCCTCAGTATTGACTGTCACCCAATTTGGTGTTATCCGCAAATTTAGAAATTGTGTTTGTGATTCCAAAGTCTAATCGTTAATATAAATGGTGACCAACAGCGGTCCCAGCACTGATCCTTGTGGAACACCACCACCCACCTTCTGCCCCTGTGAATAGCTCCCTTTACCCCCACTCTCTGCTTTCTGTCCTGAAGCCAGCGAGCGATCCATTCTGCGACTTGTCCCTGACTCTGCATTCTCTGACATTGTCCATCAGTCTGTTATGGGGTAACTTATCGAAGGCCTTTTGAAAATCTAGATAAATTACGTTCCATATTGATATGTGAAATACAATAACTGACATGAACCCCAGTTTACTGATGACCAGGTTGACTGATCTCTCCTCCTCGCACACATTTAAATTCTTTAATCATTAATGTCACACAGTTATGAAATTCACCAAACAAGTATAGGTACAGTCAAACAATTCTCATGTTTCTTTAAAAAGAATTTTGCATTTATATAGTGCCGTTCACCACCTCATAACCTCCCAAAAGTGCTTTACAGCCAAATAGGCAGAGGCTAGAAACTGCGTAGCGACCTGTTTGGGAGCAAAGGTATCACAGGCGTTAATTCCGATGGGAACTTTCGGTATAGCGCTACAAGCGGGAAGTGGAGAGCTAAATCAAACGCTATCACTTCCCCGAGAGCGCTAAAGGGAGTGTGAGGGGCAGTATCGGCAGAGTGCTGCGTGATGTTGCGAGCAGTGTCCCTCCCTCAATGGTCAAGGGCCAGTGCTGTAGTCATTGCGGGTTAAGGCTGTAGGGAAGGTTGGCAATGGCACCTGTGATACACACACAGCAGACCCGAGCCCTCAGACAGAGCAAACCCGGGCCCTGTGTGTGAGAGACCCGAGCCCTGTGTGTGAGCACAGACCCGAGCCCTGTGTGTGAGAGACCCGAACCCTGTGTGTGAGCACAGACCCGAGCCCTGTGTGTGAGCACAGACCCGAGCCCTGTGTGTGAGCACAGACCCGAGCCCTGTGTGTGAGCACAGACCCGAGCCCCATGTGTGAGAGACCCGAGCCCTGTGTGTGAGCACAGACCCGAGCCCTGTGTGTGAGAGACCCGAGCCCTGTGTGTGAGCACAGACCCGGGCCCTGTGTGTGAGCACAGACCCAAGCCCCATGTGTGAGAGACCCGAGCCCTGTGTGTGAGCACAGACCCGAGCCCTGTGTGTGAGCACAGACCCGGGCCCTGTGTGTGAGCACAGACCCAAGCCCTGTGTGTGAGCGCAGACCCGAGCCCTGTGTGTGAGCACAGACCCGAGCCCTGTGTGTGAGCACAGACCCGAGCACTATGTGTGAGCACAGACCCGAGCCCTGTGTGTGAGAGACCCGGGCCCTGTGTGCATCCTCGAAGGGACCAATGTTTACTTTAGCTACTTGCTTCCTTTTTATATACGTGTAGAAGCTTACTCTCTGTTTTTATATTTTTTGCTAATTTACTCTCAAACGCTATCTTCTCTTTAGCATTTTTTTAGTCATCCTTTGCTGGTTTCTAAAAATTTCCCAATCCTCTGGCCTTCCACTGTTCTTCACAACATTGCATGCCTTTGTTTTCAATTTGATACCATCCTTAACTTTCTTAGTTAGCCACAGATAGTTTATTCTTCTCTTAGAATCTTTCTTTCTCACTGGAATATAACTTTGCTGAGAGTTATGAAATGTCTCTTTAAATGTTTGCCACTGCTTTTCTACAGTCTTACACTTTAATATATTTTCCAGTCTACTTTAACCAACTCTTCCTTTTATCTTGTAATTACCTTTATTTAAGTTCAGGATACTAGTTTGAGACCTGAATTTGAAATTCTACCATGCTGTGGTCACTCTTCCCAAGAGGTCCTTCACTCTGAGATCATTAATTAATCCAGACTTGTTGCACATTACATATAAAATAGGTTGCTCCCTGATTGGTCCCACAACGTATTGTTCCAAGAAACCATCCCATATACACTCCATGACCTCTTCCTCAAGGCGCCCTTTGCCAATTTGATTTGTCCAATCAATATGAAAATTAAAATCACCTATGTTTATTGCCATTCCTTTCTTACAAGCCTCTATTATTTCATAGAATCCATAGAAATTTACAGCATGGAAGGAGGCCATTTCGGCCCATCGTGTCCACACCCGACGACCAAGAGGCTACCCAGCCTAATCCCACTTTCCAGCTCTTGGTTCGTAGCCCTGTAGGTTACGGCACTTCACGTACACATCCAAGTACTGTTTAAATGTGGTGAGGGTTTCTCCCTCTACCACCCTTTCAGGCAGTGAGTTCCAGACCCCCACCATCCTCTGGGTGAAGAAAGTTCCCATCATACCTCCTCTAAATCTCCCCCAATTACTTTAAATCTATGCCCCCTGGTTGTTGAACCCTTTGCCAAGGGAAACAGGTCCTTCCTATCCACTCTATCCAGGCCCCTCATAATTTTATACACCTCAATCAGATCTCCCCTCAGACTCCTCTGTTCCAAAGAAAACAGACCCAGCATCTCCAATCTTTCCTCATAGCCAAAATTCTCCAGTCCAGGCAACATTCTTGTAAATATCCTCTGCAGCCTTTCCAGTGCAATCACATCTTTCCTGTAATGTGGTGACCAGAACTGCACGCAGTACTCCAGCTGCGGCCTAACCAGTGCTTTTACACAGTTCAAGCATAACCTCCTTGCTCTTGTATTCCACGCCTCAAATAATAAAAGCAAGTATTCCATATGTCTTCTTAACCACCTTATCTACCTGTCCTATTACCTTCAGGGATCTGTGTCCTGCACTCCCAGGTCCCTTTGTTCCTCTACACTTTTCAGTGTTGTACCATTTAATGTGTATTCCCTTGCCTTGTTTGACCTCCCCAAATGCATTACCTCACACTTCTCCGGATTGAATTCCATTTGTCACTGTTCTGCCCACCTGACCAGTTCATTGATATTTTCCTGCAGTCCGCAGCTTTCTTCTTCATCATTAACCACACGGCCGATTTTAGTATCATCTGCAAACTTCTTAATCATACCCCCAACATTCAACTCCAAGTGATTGATATATACCACAAAAAGCAAGGGACCCAGTACTGAGCTCTGTGGAATCCCACTGGAAACAGCCTTCCAGTCACAAAAACACCCATCAACCATTGCCCTTTGCTTCTGCCTCTGAGCCAATGTTGAATCCAACTTGCCACTTTGCCCTGGATCCCATGGGCTTTTACTTTTGTGACCAGTCTGCCATGTGAGACCTTATCAAAAGCTTTGCTAAAATCCATAAACACTACATCATACACACTGCCCTCATCGACCCTCCTGGTTACCTCCTCGAAAAATTCAATCAAGTTAGTCAGACACAACCTTCCCTTAACAAATCTGTGCTGACTGTCCCTGATTAATCCTTGTCTTTCCAAATGAAGATTTATCCTGTCCCTCAGGACTTTTTCCAATAATTTTCCCACCACTGAGTTTAGGCTGACTGGCCTGTAATTACTCGGTCTATCCCTGTCTCTCTATTTAAACAAAGGTACAACATTAGCTGTCCTCCAGTCCTCTGGCATCACACCTGTAGCTAGAGAGGATTGGAAAATGATGGTCAGAGCCTCTGCTATTTCCTCTTTTGCTTCTCTTAACAACCTGGGATACATTTCATCCAGGCCTGGGGATTTATCCACTTTCAAAGCTGCTAAACCCCTTAATTTATACTTTGTCTTACAGTGTGGCTACTGTTTGGGGCCCTGTCGACCACTCCCACCGGTGACCACTTTCCCTTATTATTTATCTCCACCCAAACTGATTCTACATCTTGATTATCTGAGAGGGCTCTTACTTCCCATCTCCCTCAGTCGCTCTGACTTGTCTTGCGACATTTGCTTTTCACCCGTATGTCTGCATGCTACCATTCTTTTCAAACTTGCAAATGCACCCTTCACTTCACCATCAAGACTACAAACCCCACTGTGGCCCAGGAATGTGAGTTCTCCCCGTGCTTTATAGGTAACCTCGTGCAATACTGGTCCACAACTCTCTGAGAATAGCTCTGTTTTATAGTCACTCAAGTGATATGGTTCAAGGGGGCGGTTTGCCACCACCTTCTCAAGGGCAATTAGAGATGGGCAATAAATGCTTCAGCGATGCCCACATCTCATCAAAGAATAAAAAGAATAAAGAAGACAGAGAGGCCATGAGGGGTACAGAGGTGAGTGAACCTTCTCTCGTTTCTACAGGAAATACCATCACCAACCCCATGAGCTCACTGAGCCACTTCCCATGTGCAACGGTTCATGGGATAGTGGGCCTCAGTACCACTGCCCTCTCCCTCAATAAGATCCGGGACACCCTCCATGGGGCTTCCTGTCTGAACATCTCTTCTGGACCTAAGGAGCGTGAGAATGATAAACCGGGGAGTGCTCCCTGCCAAAACCATCAGCATAACGTTTCTAAACACACACCATCTCCGTCCCTCACAGCACTGCTAAAGCAAGAGGACGCAACATTCACAAGCTTGCTATCGAACTTGTTCACGCTCCCCCTGTCCACTGTCTCTCCCCCTGTCCCACTCACTCTCTCCCCGTGTCCCACTCACTCACTCCCCCTGTCCCACTGTCTCTCTCCCTGTCTCACTCTCTCTCCCCCTGTCCCACTCACTCTCTCCCCCTGTCTCACTCTCTCTCCCCCTGTCCCACTGTCTCTCCCCCTGTCTCACTCTCTCCCCCTGTCCCACTCACTCTCTCCCCCTGTCCCACTCTCTCTCCCCCTGTCCCATTCTCTCTCCCCCTGTCCCACTCACTCTCCCCCTGTCCCATTCTCTCTCCCCCTGTCGAACTCACTCTCCCCCTGTCCCACTGTCTCTCTCCCTGTCCCACTCACTCTCTCCCCTGTCCCACAGTCTCTCCCCCTGTCCCACTCACTCTCTCCCCCTGTCTCACTCTCTCTCCCCCTGTCCCACTCTCTCTCCCCCTGTCTCACTCTCTCCCCCCGTGTCTCACTCTCTCTCCCCCTGTCCCACTCTCTCTCCCCCTGTCCTACTCACTCTCCCCCCCGTCTCACTCCCTCTCCCCCTGTCCCACTGTTTCTCCCCCTGTCCCACTCTCTCTCCCCCTGTCCCATTCTCTCTCCCTCTGTCCCATTCTCTCTCCCCCTGTCCCACTCACTCTCCCCCTGTCCCACTCTCTCTCCCCCTGTCCCACTCTCTCTCCCCCTGTCCCACTCACTCTCTCCCCCTGACCCACTCTCTCTCCCCCTGTCCCACTCTTTCTCCCCCGTCCCACTCACTCTCTCCCCCTGACCCACTCTCTCTCCCCCTGTCCCACTCTCTCTTCCCCTGTCCCACCCTCTCTCCCCCTGTCTCACTCTCTCTCTCCCCCTGACCCACTCTCTCTCCCCCTGTCCCACTCTCTCTCCCCCTGTCTCACTCTCTCTCTCCCCCTGACCCACTCTCTCTCCCCCGTCTCACTCTCTCCCCCTGCCCCACTCACTCTCCCCCTGTCCCAGTCTCTCTCCCCCTGTCCCACTCTCTCTCCCCCTGTCTCACTCTCTCTCTCCCCCTGACCCACTCTCTCTCCCCCGTCTCACTCTCTCCCCCTGCCACACTCACTCTCCCCCTGTCCCACTCTCTCTCCCCCTGTCCCACTCACTCTCCCCCTGTCCCACTCTCTCCTCCTGCCCCACTCACTCTCCCCCTGTCCCACTCTCTCTCCCTGCCCCACTCACTCTCCCCCTGTCCCACTCTCTCTCCCCCGTCCCACTCACTGTCCCACTGTCCCACTGTCTCTCCCCCTGTCCCACTCTCTCCCCCTGCCCCACTCACTCTCCCTCTGTCCCACTCACTCTCCCCCTGTCCCATTCTCTCCCCCTGCTCCACCCCCTCTCCCCCTGTCCCACTCTCTCCCCCTGCCCCACTCTCTCCCCCTGTCCCACTCACTCTCCCCCTGTCCCACTCACTCTCCCTCTGTCCCACTCTCTCTCCCTCTGTCCCACTCTCTCCCCCTGTCCCATTCTCTCGCTCCCCTGTCCCACTCACTCTCCCTTTAGCATTGTTGTTGCCAAATTAAGTTAACCTAAGGGTTCAGTCAGGGTAGGAGAGCTCGGACACGTGTTATGCTCCTGCTGTACCATGTGGGAAGTCAGGGACGCCTCCGGTATCGATTACATGTGCGGGAAGTGTATCTGCCTCCATCTCCTGATGGACCGCATTGCGGAACTGGAGCTGCGGGTGGATTCACTCTGGAGCATCCACGATGCTGAGAATGACGTGAATAGCACATTGAGTGAGTTGGTCTTACCGCAGGTAAAGGGTCCACAGCCAGATAGAAACATAGAAACATAGAAAATAGGTGCAGGAGTAGGCCATTGGGCCCTTTGAGCCTTCACCGCCATTCAATGAGTTCATGGCTGAACATACAACTTCAGTACCCCATTCCTGCTTTCTCATCATACCCCTTGATCCCCCTAGTAGTAAGGACTTCATCTAACTCCTTTTTGAATATATTTAGTGAATTGGCCTCAACAACTTTCTGTGGTAGAGAATTCCACAGGTTCACCACTCTCTGGGTGAAGAAGTTTCTCCTCATCTCGGTCCTAAATGGCTTACCCCTTATCCTTAGACTGTGACCCCTGGTTCTGGACTTCCCCAACATTGCGAACATTCTTCCTGCATCTAACCCGTCTAAACCCGTCAGAATTTTAAACGTTTCTATGAGATCCCCTCTCATTCTTCTGAACTCCAGTGAATTCAAGCCCAGTTGATCCAGTCTTTCTTGATATGTCAGTCCCGCCATCCCGGGAATCAGTCTGGTGAACCTTCGCTGCACTCCCTCAATAGCAAGAATGTCCTTCCTCAGGTTAGGAGACCAAAACTGTACACAATACTCTAGGTGTGGTCTCACCAAGGCCCTGTACAACTGTAGCAACACCTCCCTGCCCCTGTACTCAAATAGGGAATGGAAGACCAACAGGAAGAGCAGTGCAAGGAAGGTAGTGCAGGGGTCCCCTGCGGTCATCCCACTGCAAAACAGATACATCGCTTTGGGTACTGTTGAGGGGGATGACTCATCAGGGGAGAGCAGCAGCAGCCAAGTTCATGCCACCATGACTGGTTCTGCTGCACAGGAGGGCAGGAAAAAGAGTGGGAGAGCGATAGTGATAGGGGATTCGATTGTAACGGGAATGGATAGGCGTTTCTGTGGCCGCAACCGAGACTCCAGGATGGTATGTTGCCTCCCTGATGCAAGGGTCAAAGATGTCTCGGAGCGGGACATTCTGAAAAGGGAGGGTGAACAGCCAGTTGTCGTGGTGCATATAGGTACCAACGATATAGGTAAAAAATGGGATGAGGTCCTACGAGATGAATTTAGGGAGCTAGGAGTTAAATTAAAAAGTAGGACCTCAAAAGTAGTAATCTCGGGATTGCTACCTGTGCCAGGTGCTAGTCAGAGTAGGAATCGCAGGTTAGCTCAGATGAATACGTGGCTTGAGCAGTGGTGCAGAAGGGAAGGATTCAAATTCGTGGGACATTGGAACCGGTTCTGGGGGAGGTGGGACCAGTACAAACCGAACGGTCTGTACCTGGGAAGGACCGGAACCAATGTTCTCGGGGGAGTGTCTGCGAGTGCTGTTTGGAAGGAGTTAAACTAATATGGCAGGGGGATGGGAACCTACACAGGGAGACAGAGGGGAATAAAATGGTGACAGAAACAAAAGATAGAAAGGAGAATAGTAAAAGTGGAGGGCAGAGAAACCCAAGGCAAAAAACTAAAAGGGCCACTTTACTGCAAAATTCTCAAAGGTCAAAGTGTGTTAAAAATACAAGCCTGAAGGCTCTGTGCCTCAATGCGAGGAGTATTCGGAATAAGGTGGACGAACTAACTGCGCATATAGGAGTTAACGGATATGATGTGATTGGCATCACAGAGACATGACTCCAGGTTGACCAAGGCTGGGAACTCAACATCCAGGGGTATTCAACATTTAGGAAGGATAGACAGAGAGGAAAAGGAGGCGGGGTAGCATTGCTGGTTAAAGAGGAAATTAATGCAATTGTAAGGAAGACATTAGCCTGGATGATGTGGAATCGGTATGGGTGGAGCTACGGAATACCAAAGGGCAGAAAACGCTAGTGGGAGTTGTGTACAGACCACCAAACAGTAATAGTGAGGTTGGGGACAGTATTAAACAAGAAATAAGGGATGTGTGCAATAAAGGTACAGCAGTTATCATGGGCGACTTTAATCGACATATAGATTGGGCTAACCAAACTGGTAGCAATGCGGTGGAGGAGGATTTTCTGGAGTGTATTAGAGTGTATAAGGGATATGTCGCGGAACCAACCAGAGAGCTGGCCATCCTAGACTGGGTGATGTGTAATGAGAAGGGACTAATTAGCAATCTTGTTGTGCGAGGCCTCTTGGGGAAGAGTGACCATAATATGGTAGAATTCTTTATTAAGATGGAGAGTGACAAAGTTAATTCAGAAACTCGGGTCCTGAACTTAAGGAAAGGTAATTTTGACGGTATGAGGCGTGAATTGGCTAGATTAGACTGGCAAATGATACTTAATGGGTTGATGGCGGATAGGCAATGGCAAACATTTAAAGATCACATGGATGAACTCCAGCAATTGTACATCCCTGTCTGGTGTAAAAATAAAACAGGGAAATTGGCTCAACCGTGGCTAACAAGGGAAATTAAGGATAGTGTTAAAGCCAAGGAAGGGGCATACAAATTAGCCAGAAAAAGTAGCAAGCCGGAAGACTGGAAGACATTTAGAATGCAGCAGAAGAGTGCAAAGGGTTTAATTAAGAGGGGGAAAATGGAGTACTTGCCGGATACATAAAAAATGACTGCAAAAGCTTCTATAGATAGGTGAAGAGAAAAAGATGAGTGAAGACAAATGTTGGTCCCTTGCAGTCAGATTCGGGTGAATTTATAATGGAGAGCAAAGAAATGGCAGGTCAATTGAACAAGTACTTTGGTTCTGTCTTCACTAAAGAAGACACAAATAACCTTCCCGATGTACGAGGGATCCGAAGGTCTAGTGGGAAGGAGGAAATGAAGGATATCCTTATTAGGTGGGAAATTGTGTTCGGAAAATTGATGGGATTGAAGGCCGATAAGTCCCCAGGGCTTGATAGTCTACATCCAGAGTATTAAGGAAGTGGCTCTAGAAATACTAGATGCATTGGTGATCATTTTTGAACAGTCTATCAACTCTGGATCAGTTCCTATGGACTGGAGGGTAGCTAATGTAATACCACTTTTTAAAAAAGGAGGGAGAGAGAAAAAGGGTAATTATAGACCGTTTAGTCTGACATCAGTAGTGGGGAAAATGTTGGAATCAATCAATAAGGATGAAATAGCAGCACATTTGGAAAGCAGTGATAGGATTGGTCCAAGTCAGCATGGATTTATGAAAGGGAAATCATGCTTGACAAATCTTCTGGAATTTTTTGAGGATGTAACTAGTCGAGTGGACAGGGGAGGACCGGTGTATGTGGTATATTTGGACTTTCAAAAGGCTTTTGACAAGGTCCCACACAAGAGATTGATGTGCGAAATCAAAGCACATGGTATTGGGGGTAATGTACTGATGTGGATAGAGAATTGGTTGGCAGACAGGATGCAGAGAGTCGGGATAAATGGGTCCTTTTCAGAATGGCAGGCAGTGACTAGTGGGGTGCCACAGGGCTCAGTGCTGGGACCCCAGCTCTTTACAATATATATTAATGATTTGGATGATGGAATTGAGTGTAATATCTCCAAGTTTGCAGATGACATTAAACTGGGTGGTGGTGTGAGCTGTGAGGAGGACGCTAAGAGGCTGCAGGGTGATTTGGACAGGTTAGACGAGTGGGCAAATACATGGCCGATGCAGTATAATGTGGATAAATGTGAGGTTATCCACTTTGGGGGCAAATACACGAAGGCAGAATATTAACTGAATGATGGCAGATTAGGAAAAGGGGAGGTGCAGCGAGACCTGGGTGTCATGATTCATCAGTCATTGAAGGTTGGCATGCAGGTACAGCAGGCGGTGAAGAAGGCAAATGGTATGTTGGCCTTCAGAGCTAGGGGAATTGAGTATAGGAGCAGGGAGGTCTTACTGCAGTTGGACAGGGCCTTGCTGAGGATGCACCTGGAATATTGTGTGCAGTTTTGGTCTCCTAATCTGAGGAAGGACCTTCTTGCTATTGAGGGAGTGCAGCGAAGGTTCACCAGACTGATTCTTGGGTTGGCAGGACTGACATATGAGGAGAGACTGGATCGACTTGGCCTGTATTCACTGGAGTTTAGAAGGATGAGAGGGGATCTCATAGAAACATATAAAATTCTGACAGGACTGGACAGGTTAGATGCAGGAAGAATGTTCCCAATGTTGGGGAAGTCCAGAACCAGGGGACAGAGTCTTAGGATAAGGGGTAGGCCATTTAGGACTGAGATGAGGAGGAACTTCTTCACTCAGAGAGTTGTTGACCTGTGGAATTCCCTGCCACAGAGAGTTGTTGATGTCAGTTCATTGGATATATTCAAGAGGGAGTTAGATATGGCCCTTATGGCTAAAGGGATCAAGGGGTATGGAGAGAAAGCAGGAAAGGGGTACTGAGGGAATGATCAGCCATGAACTTATTGAATGGTGGTGCAGGCTCGAAGGTCCGAATGGCCTACTCCTGCACATAGTTTATATATGTTTCTATGTTTCTATGTATTCAAAATTGGAATTAGGGGACACAGTCTGGCTATAGAAGACAGTCTGGGTATGGGGGATAGTCTGGGTATAGGGGACAGTCTGGCTATAGAGGACACAGTGGATATAGGAACACAGTCTGGGTATAGTGGATAGTCTGGTTATAGCGGACTGTCTGGGTATAGGGGACACAATCTGCTTATTGGAGACAATCAGGATATAGAGAACAGTCTGGGTATAGGGGACACAGTCTGGCTATAGAAGACAGTCTGGGTATAGGGGGCGGTCTGGGTATAGGGGACAGTCTGGATATAGGGGAGCGTCTGGCTATGGAGGACACAGTCTTGGTATAGGGGTCACAGTCTGGTTATAGGGGACACAGTCTTTTCATAGGGGACAGTCTGGGGAAAGGGGACACAGTCTGTTTATAGGGGAAGTCTGGGTATAGGGGACAGTCTTGGTATAGAGGACTGTCTGGGTATAAGGGACAGACTGGGTATAGGTGACAGTCTGGATATCGAGGACAGTCTGGGTATAGAGGACAGTCTGGGTATAGGGGACTGTCTGGGTATAAGGGACAGTCTGGGTATAGAGGACAGTCTGGGTATAGGGGATAGTCTAGGTATAGGGGACAGTCTGGGTATGGGACACAGTCTGGGTATAGGGGACAGTCTGGGTATAGGGGATAGTCTGTGTATAGGGGACTGGGTATAGGGGACTGTCTGGCTATAGGGGACACAGTCTGGGTATAGGGGACACAGTCTGGGTATCGGAGACAGTCTGGGTATAGGGCACTGCCTGGGTATAGGGGACACAGTCTGGGTATAGGGGACAGTCTAGGTATAGGGGACAGAGTTTGGGTATAGGGGACAGTCTGAGTATCGGGGACAGTCTGGGTATAGGGGACAGTCTGGGTATAGAGGATATTCTGGGTTTCAGGAACAGTCTGGGTATCGTGGACAGAGTCTGAGTGTAGGGGACAATCTGGATATAGAGGACAGTCTGGGTATAGGGGACACAGTCTGGCTATAGAAGACAGTCTGGGTATAGTGGACAGTCTGGGTATAGGGGACACTGGGTATAGGGGCACAGTCTGGGTTTTGGGGACAGTCTTGGTATAGAGCACAGTCTGGGTATAGAGGACATTTTGGGTATAGGGGACAGTCTGGATATAGGGGAGCGTCTGGCTATAGGGAACACAGTCTTGGTATAGGGGTCACAGTCTGGTTATAGGGGACACAGTCTTTTCATAGGGGACAGTCTGGGTATAGGGGACACAGTCTGTTTATAGGGGACAGTCTGGGTATAGGGGACAGTCTTGGTATAGAGGACTGTCTGGGTATAGGGGACAGTCTGGGTATAGGTGACAGTCTGGATATCGAGGACAGTCTGGGTATAGAGGACAGTCTGGGTATAGGGGACTGTCTGGGTATAGGGGACTTTCTGGGTATAGAGGACAGTCTGGGCATAGGGGATAGTCTAGGTATAGGGGGCAGTCTGGGTATGGGACACAGTCTGGGTATAGGGGACAGTCTGGGTATAGAGGACAGTCTGGGTATCGGGGATATTCTGGGTATAGAGGACAGTGTGGGTATGGGGGATATTCTGGGTATAGGGGACAGTCTGGGTATAGAGGGTAGAGGACAGTGTGGGTATAGGGGACAGTCTGGGTATAGAGGTCAGTCTGGGTATAGGGGTCAGTCTGGGTATAGAGGACAGTGTGGGTATAGGGGACAGTCTGGGTATAGGGGACAGTCTGGGTATAGGGGACAGTCTGGGTATAGGGGTCAGTCTGGGTATAGGGGTCAGTCTGGGTATAGAGGACAGTGTGGGTATAGAGGACAGTCTGGGTATAGGGGACTGTGCATTGAAGACGAGATGCGACAGGAGCCCAATCTCATTAGGTCCCCTCCCTTTACACTACCCTGGGATGTCCGGGGGTCCTCACTGTGCCTGAACCATAGCGATGCACATTCGCAGCCTCCTCCGCCGTGAGCGGGATGGAGGAGAGCAGCAAGGAGCGTAAGGTGTGGGCGTGCATGGACCTTCAAACTGCTGACGTCCTGGGGCAGGCTGAAGATTGACAGAGGCAGCATCCTCCCCAGCTCAATCTTTGGGAAGTCTTGCTCCAGTTATACAGGGTATTGGTGAGGTCACACCTGGAGTACTGCGTGCAGTTTTGGTTTCCATATTTACGAAAGGATATACTTGCTTTGGAGGCAGTTCAGAGAAGGTTCATTAGGTTGATTCTGGAGATGAGGGGGTTGACTTATGAGGAAAGGTTGAGTAGGTTGGGCCTCTACTCATTGGAATTCAGAAGAATGAGAGGTGATCTTATCGAAAGGTATCAGATTATGAGGGGGCTTGACAAGGTGGATGCAGAGAGGATGTTTCCACTGATGGGGGAGACTAGAACTAGGGGGCATGGTCTTAGAATAAGGGGCCACCCATTTAAAATTGAGATGAGGAGACATTTTTTTACTCAGAGGGTGGTGAACCTGAGAAATTCTCTACCACAGAAGGCTGTGGAGGCCAAGTCACTGAATATATTTAAGAGGGCGATAAATAGATTTCTAGAAACAAAATACATCAAGGGGTATGGGAAAAAAGTGGGAATATGGTGTTGAGATAGAGGATCAGCCATGATCATGTTGAATGGCGGTGCAGGCTCGAAGGGCCGAATGGCCCACTACTGCTCCTATTTTCGATGTTTCTATGCCTTCAATCTTTTCTGGCCTCTGTCAGGGCAACCTTCTCGTGGCCCTGGTGCACTGATCTCACAGTGTTGGGACCACACTGGGTGCTGACTCTCCATAGGCACTGTCTGTCGACTGTTTGGTGCAGGAACAATGTCACAATGGTGCTGCAGTAATGGTCTCGGGCCACTGGGAGGTGCCAGCTCACCAGGTATAAACGTTAGAAAGCTGCTCCCAGCCTCAGACACAAATACAGAAATGATGGACAGGGAAAGGCCTTGGGCAAGAACCTCCACTTTCTTTGCCTGCTTAGTGACCAATTTCCCGTTGAAATGACGTATAACACCCAGAAATCGGCCATTTTGGCACAAAATGGAAACTGACGGGCATTTTTAGGAGACTTATCGCCAAGCGTTATTTTCCCAATGGGTTTAATGCCCATTATCGCCCGCCCACTTTTTTCGGCCAGGGTCAGCAGAATGGGTCAACGCCCATAGTATCGCCCAGCGTTACTTTCCTCGTGGATTTAACGCCGAGATTCAATATTAACGCCCGCCCACTGTTTTTTGTCATAAAGAGCATATTTACCCAAACTAGCGGCCCTGGAGATCGTCCAGCGTCAATTTCACCGCCTCGCACACATATCGCTCGCTCAAACAATCGCCCATAAAACGTGGAACTAACCGGAACTAATCACAGCGTTATGGACGCCATGTTGTAGATCACATGTAGCACCCTTTAAAAGGCCGCTGTGCTTCAACCTCGGGGGAGTTCGGATCTACTCTGCAGGTTGTTGGAGTTGATGTGAGTATCTCTATAAACATCTTGACCATACTGTGACCGATTGGAATTGAAGAGGTGTCTTCGTCGGGACATCCCTTGTTTGTGACCAATCGGTGGAAAACAGAGAGATACTGCAATGGGGTCTGTCCTTTCTCACCCTCTCTTGGTGACCAAATACATGCAGCAGACTCAACATCGCTGAAGGTACACTCCACTGCATTATGTGCCCAATGTACGAAGTGACAGGCTGATGAGGAGGACCGGACGTTACACCCCCCGCAAGTACAGGGAGACGCATTCTTACCTCAACGTGCCTGACACCACCTGACTTCGGAGACTGCGCTTCCACAAAGAGGTTATCGCTGAGGTATGCCAGCTGATAAGGGCAGATCTGCAGCCTGCCAGCACTATCAGTACTGCACTGTCCGTCGAGGTCAAAGTCACCGCGGCACTTTCGTTCTATGCCTCGGGTTCTTTTCAGGCCACAGCTGGCGACATTTGCGGACTTTCTCAGAATGCCACACATTGCTGCATTAGACAGGTCACTGAAGCCCTGTACCCCCGCAGGAGTGACTTGATCAGCTTCCCTATGACCAGGGAGGCACAGAGTGAGAGGGCTCTAGGATTCTCCAGAATTACAAACTTCCCCAAGGTGCAGGGAGCAATAGACTGTACGCACATCGCGATGCGGGCACCTTTTCAGGATGCTGAGGTTTTCAGGAACTGCAAGGGATTCCACTCTCTGAATGTCCAGCTGGTTGTCGACCACCAGCAAATTATACTGGCAGTGAATCCTCAATTTCCGGGCAGCATCCACGATACTCACATCCTGCGTGAGAGCACTGTATCTGACTTGTTTAACAATCAGCCACAAGGTCAATGCTGGATGCTTGGTGACAAAGGATATGGCCTCATCACCTGGCTGATGACCCCACTGCGTGATACCCACACCGAGACCGAGAGGCGGTACGAGAGCCACAGAGCAACTCGCAATATTGTGGAGAAAACCACTGTAGTGCTGAAGCAGCGCTTTCGATGCCTGGACCACTCAGGAGGCGAGCTCCAATACCACCCTGAGCAGGTAGCTCAATTCGTGGTGGTGTGCTCCATGCTGCACAACTTGGCTATCAGGAGGGGACAAGAATTGCCTGATGAGTCTGACAGTCCACCTCACCAGAGAGAGGAAGAGGAGGATGAGGAGGCGGACGCTGACATCAGCCCAGACAATCAGGCGCACGCTGAAACCATGCCCCCGCCCCCAAATGAAAGGGCCTGTGGTGGCATGACAGCTGCAAGAGCCTTACGTCAGGAGCTCATCAATGATCGCTTTGCCTGAAAGAACGTTGGTGGTATTTACAAGGCTAACACACTGCTGGGTGTGTAGGGCATTCATCAATGGTGGACATCACCTTGGTGACTGTTAAAGTTTAAGTTGATTGAAGTTACGTGTAATTATAGCGGTTGATGTTAAGGAATCACCAGCGTGTAACGGTGCAGCTATCTGAGCCAATGTGCTACAAGGTTTTGTTAAATAAAAAACACTTAAACCGAACATTAGTCTGAAATCATCAGTATTTCTATATAAACCAACTCTTCCCCCCAGCCCCCGCTTCTCCTCCCCACCTCTACCCCTTCCCCGCCCCCTCCTGACTCCAAGATACCTGGCCGAGGAGCCCCTCAGTCGATGCTTCATTGGCGGGGAGCGGGGGGCAGGTGATGGCCGAGGCACTGCTTGGACGGATACGGGAGAGGACGGTCCCGAGGTGGGAGCGTGCTCCGAGCCAGAAACAAGATGTTGCTGCTGGCTCTCATGTGTGGTGGCATTGGGGGTACATCACCTTGGGGTACAGTGCCACACTCTGGGACCACTGGGAGCCCTCTGCCACCAGTGTTCCTGGTTACCAGCTCCAGGGCCTCCTCCATCCCTCCCATGTTATATCTTATTTCTTGGACAAAACCTCGGTGCCAACTATGTTCTTGGTGCTCAGTGGGCTTTTTGCTGCTGGTGAATCTCCCACGTGCCTCCCACAACAGCCAGACAAGCACACACCACACCCACACACACTTTCAGTGCCTCTCAGCTCCCTCTCTCTCTGTCTCCTCTTCAGCGCATGTCATGTTGACCCTTGACCGCCAGAACTGCGGGCATCGAGCGTTGCCATGCCGTCGCTAAGGACAGCCACACTTTACGGCAGAAGGTCAGAAAAATTTAGCGCTAACGCCCATTTCATATCGCTCGCGGTAATGCCTATTTTCAAAAATGTAGGTGTTTTGGAAATGGGCGAGGATCTGGAAACCCTTTTTTCCCGCCCACGCCAGAAATATCGCCCAAAACTCAAAAGTGGAGGGTCTAGCCCATGGTCCCTCCCATCATGGGGCAAGTAAGCATCATGACACCCCGTCTGCCCATCCACTGCAGCTTTGCACTCTCCTGGGAGAGGCAGAAAAGACAAAATGATGAGGGGTTTTGTGAGAGTAAATACGAGAAACCATTTCCATTCACAGGAGGGTTGGGAAACAAAGGACATATTTAAGGCGATTGGCCAAAGAGAAATTCACCTCTGCCAGGGCAGAGGAAGCAGGTTCCATGTAACTGTTAAAAGGGAATTGGATAAATACTGGAATAGGAGAACATTTACATGGCCCTGGGGAAAGAGTGGGGAATGGGATCAAACTCTTTCACAGAGCCGGTATAGGCATAACGGGCCGAACAGCCTCCTCCTGTGCTGTCCGCTTCTGGCAAAACCCTTATTCCTGGCCGGCATTTATTGCCCATCCCTGATTGCCCCTTGAGAAGGTGGTGGTGAGCCGCCTTCTTGAACCGCTGCAGTCCGTGTGGTGAAGGTGCTCCCACAGTGCTGTTATGGAGGGAGTTCCAGGATTGTGACCCAGCGACGATGAAGGAACGGCTGATATATTTCCAAGTCAGGATGGTGTGTGACTGGGAGGGGAACGTGGAGGTGGTGGTGTTCCCATGCACCTGCTGCCCTTGTCCTTCTCTGCGGTAGAGGTCGGGAGTTTGGAAGGTGCTGCCGAAGAAGCCTTGGCGAGTTGCTGCAGTGCATCTTGTAGATGGTACACACTGCAGCCAGGGGGCGCCAGTGGTGGAGGGAGTGAATGTTGAAGGTGGGGAATGGGGTGTCAATCAAGCGGCTGCTTTGTCCTGGATGGTGTCGAGCTTCTTGAGTGTTGTTGGAGCTGCACTCATCCAGGCAAGTGGAGAGTGTTTCATCACACTCCTGACTTGTGCCTTGTAGATGGCGGAAAGGCTTTGGGGAGTCAGGAGGTGAGACACTCGCCGCAGAATACCCAGCCTCTGACCTGCTCTTGTGGCCACAGTATTTATGTGGCTGGTCCAGTTAAGCTTCTGGTCAATGGTGACCCCCAGGATATTGATGGTGGGGGACTCGACGATGGTAATGCCATTGAATGTCAAGGAGGGTGGTTAGACTCTCGCTTGTTGGAGATAGTCATTGCCTGACACTTGTGTGGTGCGAATGTTACTTGCCGCTTATCAGCCCAAGCCTGAATGTTGTCCAGGTCTTGCTGCATGTGGGCACGGACTGCTCTGTTATCTGAGGAGTTGTGAATGGCACTGAACACTGTGCAGTCATCAGCGAACATCCCCACTTCTGATCCTATGATGGGGGGAAGGTCATTGATGAAGTAGTTGAAGTTTGGGCACGGTGAAGTGTCAGGATGGAACCAGAGATGTAGCACGATCTTCTGCTGGCTGTGAATGGCAGACCAATTGAACAAATACTTTGGTTCTGTCTTCACTAAAGAAGACACAAATAACCATCTGGAAATATTAGGGGACCAAGGGTCGAGCGAAAAGGAGGAACTGAGGGAAATCCTTAATAGTCAGAAAATGGTGTTAGAGAAATTGATGGGATTGAAGGCTGATAAATCCCCAGGGCCTGATAGTCTGCATCCCAGAGTACTTAAGGAAGTGGCTCTTGAAATACTGGATGCATTGGTGATCATTTTTGAACAGTCTATCAACTCTGGATCAGTTCCTATGGACTGGAGGGTAGCTAATGTAATACCACTTTTTAAAAAAGGAGGGAGAGAGAAAACAGGTAATTATAGACCGGTTAGCCTGACATCAGTAGTGGGGAAAATGTTGGAATCAATTATTAAAGATGTAATAGCAGCGCATTTGGAAAGCAGTGACAGGATCGGTCCAAGTCAGCATGGATTTATGAAAGGGAAATCATGCTTGACAAATCCAGAATTTTTTGAAGATGTAACTAGTAGAGTGGACAAGGAAGAACCAGTGGATGTGGTGTATTTGGACTTTCAAAAGGCTTTTGACAAGGTCCCGCACAAGAGATTGGTGTGCAAAATCAAAGCACATGGTATTGGGTGTAATGTACTGACATGGATAGAGAACTGGTTGGCAGACAGGAAGCAAAGAGTGGGAATAAACGGATCCTTTTCAGAATGGCAGGTAGTGACTAGTGGGGTACCGCAAGGTTCAGTGCTGGGTCCCCAGCTATTTACAATATATCAATGATTTAGATGAAGGAATTGAGAGTAATATCTCCAAGTTTGCAGATGACACTAAGCTGGGTGACAGTGTGAGCTGTGAGGAGGATGCTAAGAGGCTGCAGGGTGACTTGGACAGGTTAGGTGAATGGGCAAATGCATGGCAGATGCAGTATAATGTGGATAAGTGTGAGGTTATTCACTTTGGTGGCAAAAACAGGAAGGCAGATTATTAAAAGGGGAGGTGCAATGAGACCTGGGTGTCATGTTATATCAGTCATTGAAAGTTGGCATGCAGGTGCAGCAGGCAAATGGCATGTTGGCCTTTATAGCGAGAGGATTTGAGTATAGGAGCAGGGAGGTCTTGCTGCAGTTGTATAGGGCCTTGGTGAGTATTGTGTGCAGTTTTGGTCTCTTAATCTGAGGAAGGATATTCTTGCTATTGAGGGAGTGCAGCGAAGGTTCACCAGACTGATTCCCGGGATGGCAGGACTGACATATGAAGAAAGACTGGATCGACTAGGCTTATAGTCACTGGAATTTAGAAGAATGAGAGGCGATCCCAGAGAAGCATATAAAATTCTGACGAGACTGGGCAGGTTAGATGCAGGAAGAATGTTCCTGATGTTGGGGAAGTCCAGAACCAGGGGTCACAGTCTAAGGATAAGGAGTAAGCCATTTAGGACCGAGATGAGGAGAAACTTCTTCACTCAGAGAGTGGTGAACCTGTGGAATTCCCTGCCGCAGAGAATTGTTGATGCCAGTTCATTGGATATATTCAAGAGAGAGTTAGATATGGCCCTTACGGCTAAAGGGATCAAGGGGAATGGAGAGAAAGCAGGAAAGGGGTACTGAGGGAATGATCAGCCATGATCTTATTGAATGGTGGTGCAGGCTCGAAGGACTGAATGGTCTACTCCTGCACATAGTTTATATGTTTCTATGTTTCCCACAGAAATCCCGTGAAGGTTACTGAAACCAAGCCCATTAAATACTGACTGCATTTCCCTTAATTCTATTGGCTGGCTGGCCATTCTTTATTTGTCCTTCAATTCGAACTATCTGTGGAGGCTGGAATTAAACACTTTCTCCCTCAGCCAAACAAGTAGAACCCGGGGTCTCTGTAATAAATTGACATCAGCATATTAAATCCCCCTGCTTTTCACCTCCTCCCATCCCACTGTCCAGGGCCCCAGACACTCCTTCCAGCTGAAACAGCGATTTACGTGTACTTCTTGCAATTCAGTATACTGTATTCACTGCTCACGGTGTGGTCTCCTCCACATTGGGGAGACCAAACGTAGATTGAGTGACCGCTTTGCGGAGTACCTCCATTCAGTCCGTAAGTGTGACCCTGGGCTTCCGGTCGCCTGTCACTTTAATTCTCCACTCCATTCCCACTCTGACCTCTCCGCCCTTGGCCTCCTACACTGTTCCAAAGAAGCTCAACGCAAGCTCGAGGAACAGCATCTCATCCTTTGTTTAGGCACTTTACAGCCTTCTGGACCCAACGTGGAGTTCACCAATTGCAGACCGTGACCTCATGAGTCTGTTGATGTTTCTGCCATTCCCATTTACACCCCTCCACACCCACCTTCTGTTTCTTTTCTCGTCCCATTCCCATCTCCTTTTGATTGGCACCATCCACCCTGGTGTCATTTAATCTCTCCTGCCTTCTGCCCTGTCACAGATCTTCCCTGTTGTTCTCTCCTCCCCTCCCTACTTTCCCTGCCCCCGACACCTGCACAAAACCGGTTACGTCGCCAACTGTTTCCAGTTCTGATGAAAGGTTATCGAGCCGAAACGTTAACTCTCTTTCTCTCCACAGACGCTGCCTGACCTGCTGAATGTTTCCAGCATTTCCTGTTCATGAGGGCATTTGGGGAGGGGCAACAAGATAAATGGTAGGACACTGAGAAGTGTAGAGGAACAGAGGGACCTGGGAGTGCAGGTCCACAGATCCCTGAAGGTAGCAGGCCAGGTGGATAAGGTGGTTAAGAAGGCATATGGAATACTTGCCTTTATTAGCCGAGACATAGAATACAAGAACAGGGGGGTTATGTTTGAACTGTATAAAACACTGGTTAGGCCACAGCTGGAGTACTGCGTGCAGTTCTGGTCACCACATT
>NC_091985.1:747500-760000 GCF_044704955.1 Pristiophorus japonicus | reverse complement strand
AACCTGGAGGAGGCTCTTAGTCGACGCAATCACGTGGGGCTCAGGTTAAAACGCTCGAAGTGCATTTTCCTGGCGCCTGAAGTGGAATTCATGGGAAGGAGGATTGCGGCAGACGGTATCAGGTCCACCGATTCGAAGACGGAGGCAATCGAGAACGCATTGAGGCCACAGAATGTGACGGTGTTTCTGGGACTCTTGAACTACTTTGGCAACTTCTTACCGTGTCTCAGCACACTTAGAACCACTATATGTCTCACTACGAAAAGGGGGCAAATGGGTTTGGGGCAAAATCCAAGAAAATGCCTTTGTAAAAGCGAGAAAATTGTTATGCTCAAACAAATTGCTTGTGTTGTATGATCCATGTAAGCGTTTGGTACTAGCATGTGATGCGTCGTCATATGGCGTCGGGTGTGTATTGCAACAAGCTAATGATTTCGGGAAACTGCAACCGTTGCTTATGTTCAGCCATGAACTCATTGAATGGCGGTGCAGGCTAGAAGGGCCGAATGGCCTACTCCTGCACCTATTTTCTATGTTTCTAATCCAAGAGTCTGTCGAAGGCTGAGAGAGCCTACAGCATGATTGAGAAAGAAGCGTTCATGTGTGTCTATGGGGTAAAGACAATGTAAATACCTGTTTGGGCTAAAATTCGAATTGGAAACTGACCATAAGCCACGAATATCCCTGTTTTCTGAGAGTAAAGGGATAAATACCAACGCATCCGCCACAGGCCAGGCACAGAAAACTGCATCGATGCTCTCAGTAGGCTGCCATTGCCCACCACGGGGGTGGAAATGGCGCAGCCCACAGATCTAGCCATGGTTATGGAAGCATTCGAGAGTAAGCAATCACCTGTCACTGCCCGGCAGATCAAAACCTGGACAAGCCAGGACCCCTTATTATCTCGAGTCAAAAGCTGGGTGCTTCACGGGAGCTGGTCCAGTGTCCCAGTGGAAATACAGGAAGAGATAAAGCCGTTCCAGCAACGCAAAGATGAAATGTCTATACAGGCAGACTGCCTTCTGTGGGGCAATCGAGTAGTGGTTCCCAACAAGGGCAGAGACACCTTCATCAATGATCTCCACAATACTAACCCAGGCATCGTAATGATGAAAGCGATAGCCAGATCCCACGTGTGGTGGCCAGGTATCGATGCAGACTTAGAGTCCTGCGTTCACAGATGTAATACATGCTCGCAGTTAAGCAATGTACCCAGGGAGGCGCCGCTAAGTTTATGGTCTTGGCCCTCCAAACCGTGGTCTAGGGTACACATCGACTATGCAGGCCCATTCTTGGGTAAAATATTTCTTGTGGTTGTAGACGCGTACTCCAAGTGGATTGAATGTGAGCTAGCGTGTATGCTGCCACTACTGAAAGACTGCGGGTCATGTTTGCCACACACGGCCTACCCGATGTCCTGGTGAGCGACAACAGGCCATGTTTTACCAGTGCTGAGTTCAAAGAATTCATGACCCATAACGGGATCAAACATGTCACATCTGCCCCGTTTAAACCAGCGTCCAATGATCAGGCAGAGAGAGCAGTGCAAACCATCAAGCAAGGCTTGAAGAGGGTAACTGAAGGCTCACTGCAGACTCGCCCATCCCGAGTCCTGCTTAGCTACCGCACGAGACACCACTCACTCACTGGGATCCCACCTTGCTGAACTACTCATGAAAAGAGCACTAAAGACAAGGCTCTCGTTAGTTCACCCTGATCTACATGAACAGGTAGAGAGCAGGCGGCTTCAACAAAGTGCAGACCATGATAGTGCAAATGTGTCACGCGAGATTGAAATCAATGATCCTGTATTTGTATTAAATTATGGACAAGGTCCCAAGTTGCTTCCCAGCACTGTTGTGGCCAAAGAGGGTAGCAGGGTGTTTCGAGTCAAACTTTCAAATGGACTCATTGACCGGAAACACTTGGACCAAATCAAACTCAGATTCACGGACTATCCTGAGCAACCCACCTTGGATCCTACATTATTTGATCCCCCAACATACACACCAGTGGCAACCGACACACGTTGACCACGAAGCAGAACCCATCATCCACAGCAGCCCAGCGAGGGCCCAACAAATGATTCAACAACATCAGCTTTCACACCGAGACGATCAACCAGGGCAAGAAGGGCCCCAGATCGACTCACATTGTAAATAGTTACACTATTGACTTTGGGGGAGAATGTTGTTATATATGTAAACTTGTATTTACTCTGTACAGCCACCAGAGGGCTCATCCCCTGGAGTCCCAAGGGATCCCATAATCCCTTGGGAGCACAGGTATTTAAAGAGGCTTCACAGGTTGGAGAGGCACTCTGGAGACTTCAATAAAAGACTACGGTCACACATTACTTTGAGCTCAGTGTTCAGTCTGACTCTTTCTCCATACACAACAGCCACAGTCGGACCTTCCAGGAAAATTTTCACTTCCATGCTGCATGGGAAAAAAGCTGAAAAATTCAAGATGAGAGGAACATTTTTTTCTTGCCGCTGGCCTGGATTTTGGCTGTTCCTGCATGTCTGCCATACTGTGTGTGTGTGTGTGTGTGTGTATCCCATACTGTGTGTGTGTGTGTGTGTGTGTGTGTGTGTCCATACTGTGTGTGTGTGTATGTGTGTGTGTGTGTCCCATACTGTATGTGTGTGTGTGTGTGTCCATACTGTGTGTGTGTGTATGTGTGTGTGTGTCCCATACTGTGTGTGTATGTGTGTCCCATACTGTGTGTGTGTGTGTGTGTGTCCCATACTGTGTGTGTGTATGTGTGTGTGTCCTATACTGTGTGTGTGTGTGTGTGTCCCATACTGTGTGTGTGTATGTGTGTGTGTGTCCCATACTGTGTGTGTGTGTGTGTGTGTCCCATACTGTGTGTGTGTGTGTGTGTGTGTCTCATAATGCATGTATGTGTCCCATACTGTATGTGTGTGTCCCATACTGTGTGTGTGTGTGTGTGTGTGTGTGTCCCATACTGTGTGTGTGTGTGTGTGTGTCCCATACTGTGTGTGTGTCCCCATACTGTATGTGTGTGTCCCATACTGTGTGTGTGTGTGTGTGTGTGTATGTGTGTCCCATACTGTGTGTGTGTGTGTGTGTGTCCCATACTGTGTGTGTGTCCCCATACTGTATGTGTGTGTCCCATACTGTGTGTGTGTGTCCCATATTGTTGTTGCCCGATACTGTGTGTGTGTATGTGTGTGTCCCATACTGTGTGTGTGTCCATACTGTATGTGTGTGTCCCATACTGTGTGTGTGTCCCATATTGTGTGTGCCCCATACTGTGTGTGTGTGTGTGTGTCCCATACTGTGTGTGTGTGTGTGTGTGTGTGTGTGTGTCCCCATACTGTGTGTGTGTGTCCCCATACTGTGTGTGTGTGTGTGGGTGTGTGTGTGTGTGTGTCCCATACTGTGTGTGTGTGTGTGTGTGTCCCATACTGTGTGTGTGTGAGTGTATGTGTGCCCCATACTGTGTGTGTGTGTGTGTGTGTGTATGTGTGTCCCATACTGTGTGTGTATGTGTGTCCCATATTGTGTGTGTGTGTGTATGTGTGTCCCATACTGTGTGTGTGTGTGTGTGTATGTGTGTCCCATACTGTGTGTGTGTGTGTATGTGTGTCCCATATTGTGTGTGTGTGTGTGTGTGTGTATGTGTGTCCCATACTGTGTGTGTGTGTACCCATACTGTGTGTGTGTGTGTGTCCCATACTGTGTGTGTGTGTCTGTGTTCCATACTGTGTGTGTGTATCCATACTGTGTGTGTGTGTGTCCATACTGTATGTATGTGTGTGTGTGTGTGTGTGTGTGTCCATACAGTATGTGTGTATGTGTCCATACTGTGTGTGTGTGTGCTTGTGTGTGTGTGTGTGTTTGTCCCACCCCATACTGTGTGTGTGTGTGTGTCCCCATACTGTGTGTGTGTGTGACCCATACTGTGTGTGAGAGGGAGTGTGAGAGGGAGACAGGGAGTGTGAGAGGGAGAGAGGGAGTGTGAGAGGGAGAGAGAGAAAGGGAGTATGAGAGGGAGAGAGAGAGAGAGGGAGTGTGAGAGGGAGAGAGAGCGAGGGAGTGTGAGAGGGTGAGAGAGTGTCTGAGGGAGAGAGGGCTTGTGAGAGGGAGAGAGAGAGAGGGAGTGTCAGAGGGAGAGGGGGAGTTGAGAGGGAGAGGGAGAGAGGGAGTGTGAGAGGGAGAGAGAGAGGGAGTGTGAGAGGAAGAGAGAGAGAGAGAGAAGGAGTTTGAGAGGGAGAGAGAGAGATGGAGTGTGAGGGAGAGAGGGAGAGAGGGAGTGTGAGAGGGAGAGAGAGAGAGGGAGTGGAAGGGGGAGAGAGAGTGTCTGAGGGAGAGAGGGCTTGTGAGAGGGAGAGAGAGAGCGGGTGTGTCAGAGGGAGAGGGGGAGTTGAGAGGGAGAGGGGGAGTTGAGAGGGAGAGGGAGAGAGGGAGTGTGAGAGGGAGAGGGAGTGTAAGAGGGAGAAAGAGAGAGGGAGTGTGAGAGGGAGAGAGAGAGAGAGAGGAGTGTGAGAGAGAGAGAGAAAGAAGGAGTGTGAGAGGGAGAGAGAGAGATGGAGTGTGAGGGAGAGAGGGAGAGAGGGAGTGTGCAAGGGAGAGAGAGAGAGGGAGTGTGTGAGGGAGAGAGACAGTGAGGTAGTGTCAGAGGGAGAGAGAGAGTGTGAGAGGGAGAGAGGGAGTGAGAGAGGGAGTGTGAGAGGGAGAGAGAGAAAGGGAATGTGAGAAGGAGAGAGAGAGGGGGAGTTTGAGAGGGAGAGAGGGAGAGAGGGAGTATGAGAGGGAGAGAGAGTGTGAGGGAGAGAGGGAGTGTGAGGGAGAGAGCGAGTGTGAGGGAGAGAGGGAGTGTGAGAGGGAGAGAGAGAGAGGGAGTGTGAGAGGGAGAGAGAGAGAGAGGAGTGTGAGAGGGAGAGAGAGAGAGAGAGGAGTGTGAGAGGGAGAGAGAGAGAGAGAAAGAAGGAGTGTGAGAGGGAGAGAGAGAGATGGAGTGTGAGGGAGAGAGGGAGAGAGGGAGTGTGAGAGGGAGAGAGAGAGAGGGAGTGTGTGAGGGAGAGAGGCAGTGAGGGAGTGTCAGAGGGAGAGAGAGAGTGTGAGAGGGAGAGAGGGAGGGAGAGAGGGAGTGTGAGAGGGAGAGAGAGAGAAAGGGAATGTGAGAAGGAGAGAGAGAGAGGGGGAGTTTGAGAGGGAGAGAGGGAGAGAGGGAGTATGAGAGGGAGAGAGAGTGTGAGGGAGAGAGGGAGTGTGAGGGAGAGAGGGAGTGTGAGGGAGAGAGGGAGTGTGAGAGGGAGAGAGAGAGAGGGAGTGTGAGAGGGAAAGAGGAAGGGAGAAAGAGAGATAGAGTGTGAGAGGGAGTGTGAGAGGGAGAGAGAGAGTGTCTGAGGGAGAGAGGGATTGTGAGAGGGAGAGAGAGAGAGAGGGAATTTGAGCGGGGGAGAGGGAGTGTGAGAGGGAGAGAGAAAGAGAGGGAGTGTTAGAGAGAGAGAGAGAAAGGGAGTGTGAGAGGGAGAGAGAGAGAGAGGGAGTGTGAGAGGGAGAGAGAGAGAGGGAGTGTGAGAGGGAGAGAGAGAGAGAGGGAGTGTGAGAGGGAGAGAGAGAGAGGGAGTGTGAGAGGGAGAGAGAGAGAGAGGGAGTGTGAGAGGGAGAGAGAGAGTGTTTGAGGGAGCGAGAGAGAGAGGGAGGGAGAGATGGAGAGAGGGAGTCTGAGAGGGAGAGAGAGAGTGTGAGGCTGAAAGAGGGACAGGGAGTGTGAGAGGGAGAGAGGGATTGTGATAGGGATAGCGAGAGAGAGGGCAAGAGGGAGAGAGAGAGAGAATGAGCGTGAGAGCGAGAGAGAAAGAGAAGGAGTGTGAGAGGGAGAGAGAGAGAGAGGGAATGTAAGAGAGAGAGAGAGTTTGTGAAGGCGAGAGAGAGGAAGCGAGTGTGAGAGGGAGAGAGAGAGAGGGAGTGTGAGATGAGGAGAAGGCGTGTGAGAGCGGGAGAGAGTGAGAGAGGGAATGTGAGGGGGTGAGAGGGAGAGAGGGATTGTGATAGGGATAGCGAGAGAGAGGGCAAGAGGGAGAGAGAGAGAGAATGAGCGTGAGAGCGAGAGAGAAAGAGAAGGAGTGTGAGAGGGAGAGAGAGAGAGAGGGAATGTAAGAGAGAGAGAGAGTTTGTGAAGGCGAGAGAGAGAAAGCGAGTGTGAGAGGGAGAGAGAGAGAGGGAGTGTGAGATGAGGAGAAGGCGTGTGAGAGCGGGAGAGAGTGAGAGAGGGAATGTGAGGGGGAGAGAGAGAGAGAGGGTGTGTGAGAGGGAGAGTGAGAGAGGGGGAGTCTGAGAGGGAGAGAGAGAGATGGTGAGTGTGAGAGGGAGCGATAGAGAGCGGGAGTGTGAGGGGGAGAGAGAGGAGAGGGAGTGTGAGGGAGAGAGGGAGTGTGAGAGGGAGAGAGAGAGACGGAGTATGAGAGGGAAAGAGGGAGAGAGGGAGTGTGAGAGGGAGAGAGAGTGTGTGAGGGAGAGAGCGAGAGAAGGAGTGTGAGAGGTAGAGAGGGAGTGTGAGAGGGAGTGTGAGACGGAATGATGTAGAGAGGGAGTGTGAGAGGGAGAGAGGGAATGTGACAGAGGGAGAGGGAGTGCGTGAGTGAGAGAGAGAGGGAGTGTGAGTGGGAGAGAGGGAGAGAGAGAGTGTGAGCGGTAGAGAGGGAGAGAGTGAGTGTGAAAGGGAGAGAGAGAGAGAGAGGGTGTGAGGGGGAGAGGGAGAGAGAGTGTGAGAGAGGGGGAGAGAGAGTGTGTGAGGGCGGGAGTGAGAGAGGGAGTGTGAGAGGGAGTGAGCGAGAGAGGGAGAGGGAGAGAGAGAGTGTGTGAGGGAGAGAGAGAGTGTGAGAGGGAAAGAGAGAGAGAGGGAGTGTGTGAGGGAGAGAGGGAGTGTGAGAGGGATAAAGAGGGAATGTGAGTGGGAGAGAGTGACAGAAGGAGTGTGAGAGGGAAAGAGAGTGAGAGGGAGTGTGAAATGGAGAGAAAGAGGGAGAATGTGAGGGGGAGAGGAAGAGAGAGGGAGTGTGAGAGGGAGAGAGAGAGAGTGTGTGAGGGAGAGAGGGAGAGGGAGTGTGAAAGGGTGAGAGAGTGTGTGTGGGACAGAGAAAGAGAGAGGGAGTGTGAGAGAGAGGAGAGAGGGAGTGTGAGAGGGAGAGAGGGAGTGTGAGGGAGAGAGCGAGAGAGTGTGTGAGGGAGAGAGGGAGAGGGAGTGTGAGAGGGTGAGAGAGTGTGTGAGAGAGAGAGAGATGGAGTGTGAGAGGGAGAGAGAGAGAGAGAGTGTGTCATGTATCTTACATTATTATATATAACTGTATCCTAACATGCTATACATGACTGTAATAAGATATGACCTGTAACCACCAGCATACCTTACCACCAGGGGTGCACTTGCAAGAGACAGGTATATAAGGACAGGTCTCAGGCAAGTGCAGCATTCCAGATCTGTGAAATAAAGGTGCAGGTCCAGAGTGACCTTGACTTCACTACATGCCTCGTGTGAATCTGTACTTAGGGGACAGGACTTTACAGTGGCGACGAGTTACGGGATTACAGAATCCACAGAATGGCGAACAACGGCTCAGATGAAAAGTACAATGCGGGAGGCAATTGGGAGGACTTTATAGAAAGGCTCCAGCAACGCTTTGTAACCAAAGACTGGTTAGGTGATGATAAGGCAGACAAGAGAAGAGCCCATCTCTTGACCAGCTGTGGCTCGAAAACATACGCTTTAATGAAGGATCTGTTGGCACCCGAGAAACCAGCAAGCAAGTCGTTTGAAGAGTTGAGCACACTGGTAAGAGACCACCTGAAGCCAGCAAACAGCCTACACATGGCCAGACACAGGTTCTACAACTACAGACGCTGTGTGGGCCAGAGCATACCCGACTTCGTGGCGGAACTTCGGAGGTTGGCTAGTTTATGTGAGTTCTCCGATGAACTGAGGAGAGAAATGCTGAGAGACTTTTTCATTGAAGGAATGGGCCACGCAGGCATATTCCGAAAGCTCAGAGAGACCAAGAACCTTAGAGGCAGCAGCACTGGTTGCACAGACATTCTTGGTAGGGGAAGAAGAAATGAGGTTGATTTACAATGCAGGTACGACAACTAACGAAATAACGGAAGAAGAAGTTAACAGCACTAAACAAGCTGCTACCCCCACACACAGACAAAACCGGGAGAACAGGCTCTCGACAGCAGGCAGAAGCCATCAAGGGCCACAGGAATGGCCGTTCACACCTCATTAACCCACAATGCGAGTAATCAACTACAAACTGAGAGAAGCTCAAGAGAGATCAGCCAGACGCAGCTCATTCTTTGGGAACACTTTGAACAATGGAACAGGTCTATGCTGGAGGTGTGGGGGTGGGCACTCGGCAAGGGGATGTCGATTTCAGCAGGCTGTTTGCAGAAATTGTGAAAGTACAGGGCATTTGGCCCACATGTGCAAAAAAACTGCAGCTCGGCTGGTATACGAATCGGATGGGTCGGAAAGCGGACCAGAAGATGGTGGGGACAGTACCCGGGACACCGATGTACAGCGGGTCAACACGATCAATGGCCGCTGCTCCTACAACAGGACGCCTCCTATAATGATGAGGGTCCTACTCAACGGGATATCTGTCAACATGGAGCTGGATACGGGAGCGAGTCAATCTCTCATGGGCGCTCAACAATTTGAACAACTGTGGCCGCATAAAAGAGATGACCAAAACTCACAAGGGTCGACACCAAACTAAGGACCTATACCAAAGAAATCGTACCAGTCCTCGGCAGTGCCATGCTCTCTGTCACACACAAAGGAACAGTGAACCGACGTCCCCTGTGGATTGTCCCCGGAGACCCCCCAGCACTGCTGGGGAGAAGCTGGCTGGCAAAACTAAACTGGAAATGGGATGATGTCCATGCCATGTCATTAGAGGAACAGACCTCCTGCTCAACAGTTATAAAGCGATTTGAACATCTCTTTCAGCCAGGTGTGGGCACTTTCAAAGGGGCCAAAGTCAAAATCTACATCACACAGGATGCTAGACCGGTCCATCACAAGGCAAGAGCTGTACCCTATGTGATGAGGGAAAAGATTGAACACGAACTAGACAGGCTTCTGCGGGAAGGCATTATACCACCTGTGGAATTTAGCGACTGGGCAAGTCCCATCGTCCCAGTCATGAAGCCTGATGGATACGTACGAATCTGTGGGGACTACAAATCTACCATAAACAGAGTCTCCCTACAGGACCAGTACCCGCTGCCCAAAGCGGAGGACTTATTTGCCACATTGGCTGGAGGTAAACTTTTCTCAAAATTAGACCTCACATCTGCGTATATGATGCAAGAATTGACCGAGGAATCCAAGCTACTCACCACCATCAACACACATCGAGGCCTTTTCATGTACAATCGATGCCCATTCGGCATCAGGTCGGCAGCTGCTATATTCCAGCGCAACATGGAGAGTCTGCTCAAGTCCATCCCGGGGACGATTGTATTTCAAGACGACGTACTTATCACGGGCAGGGACACCGACTCCCATCTCCGTAATTTGGAGGAAGTACTAAAGCGGTTGGATCGGGTAGGCCTACGAGTCAAGAAATCCAAGTGCCTATTTCTCGCACCCGAGGTTGAATTTTTGGGCAGAAGGATTGCCGCTGATGGAATCCGCCCAACAGAGTCCAAAACAGAAGCAATTCGCCTGGCACCCAGGCCCCGGAATGTCTCAGAACTGCGCGCCTTTCTCGGGCTACTCAATTGCTTTGGGAACTTTATGCAGAACTTAAGCACGCTGCTGGAGCCTCTCCACGTGCTACTCAGGAAGGGGTGTGATTGGTTTTGGGGGGACGCCCAGGAACACGCCTTCAATAAGGCACGCAACCTTCTGTGTTCCAACAGTGTTTTGACTTTCTTTGACCCAGGTAAAAAGCTAGTTCTCACATTCGATGCGTCAGCGTACAGGGTCGGGTGCGTTTTACAACATGTCAATAGTGCGGGCAAATTACAACCCATAGCTTATGCCTCCAGGTCACTTTTGCGGGCGGAGCGCGGGTACGGAATGGTAGAGAAGAAGGCGCTCGTGTGCGTGTACGGTGTCAAAAAGATGCACCAATACCTTTTTGGGGCCAAGTTCGCATTAGAAACTGACCACAAGCCCCTCACGTCCCTCCTATCCGAGAGCAAGGCAATAAACGCCAACGCCTCGGCGCGAATTCAACGGTGGGCACTCATGCTGGCATCCTACGACTACACAATAAGGCGCAGACCAGGCACAGACAACTGTGCCGACGCGCTCAGCAGGCTACCCCTGGCAACCATGGAAGGGTCTGAGGAACAGGACTATGAGATCGTCATGGCAATCAATGCCTTTGAGTCCACAGGTTCGCCCATGACGGCTCGCCAAATCAGAGCCTGGACGGCCAGCGACCCCATATTATCCTTAGTAAAAAGATGTGTCCTAACCGGTGACTGGGCAGAGGCTCGCAATGCCTGCCCTGAGGAATTAAAACCCTTTCACAGGCGCATGCATGAGCTATCACTACAAGCAGACTGCCTGATGTGGGGCAGCCGAGTAGTCATGCCTCTGTGAGGCAGAGAGGCATTTGTCCGGGAGCTCCACCGCGAGCACCCGGGGATCGTTCTCATGAAGGCCATAGCCAGATCCCACGTCTGGTGGCCTGGTATTGATGCAGACTTGGAACTCTGCGTCTGAAGGTGCACCATTTGTGCCCAACTCAGCAATGCCCCCAAGGAGGCTCCACTGAGCCTCTGGCCCTGGCCTACCAAACCGTGGTCGCGGGTGCACGTAGACTATGCGGGCCCATTCATGGGCAAAATGTTCCTCGTAGTTGTAGATGCATTTTCAAAGTGGATTGAATGCACCATTTTAAACTCGAGCACAACCTCCACCACTGTGGAGAGCCTCGCAACCATGTTTGCAACGCACGGAATCCCTGACACATTGGTCAGTGACAATGGTCCGTGCTTCACCAGCGCAGAATTCCAAGACTTTATAATTGACCACTGCATAAATCACGTCAAGATGGCACCGTTCAAGCCGGCCTCCAACGGCCAGGCGGAGCGAGCAGTGCAAATCATTAAACAAGGCATGCTTAAAATCCATGGTCCCATGCTGTAGGGTCACCTGTCGTGACTGCTGCTGGCATACAGATCTCGTCCGCACTCACTGACTGGGATCCCCCGCGCAACTGTTGATGAAAAGGACTTTAAAAACAAGGCTCGCATTAATCCTCCCAGACATGCACAAAATCGTTGAGGCAAAGCGCCGTAAGCTGACTGAGTACCATGACAGAAATTCGAGGGGGAGATGGAATGAGATAGGGGACAAAGTGTTTGCACTAAACTATGGCAGGGATCCCAAAGGGCTTGCAGGGACAGTAACGGGCAAGGAAGGAAACAGGCTACTGGTAGTACAAATGGACAATGGCAAAACCTGCCGGAGGCATGTAGACCAAGTCAAAAGTAGATTTACCAACAACACTGCGGAACCAGAGGCAGACTACAATGTGGAACTCGCACCACACCTGGTGGAGTGAGAGGGATAGAGAGAGAGAGGGAGTGTGAGAAGGAGAAAGAGAGAGGGAGTTTGTGAGGGAGAGAGAGAGAGGGAGAGGGATTGAGGGAGTGTGAGGGGGAGAAGGAGAGAGGGAGTGTGAGAGGGAGTGAGGGAGAGAGAGAATGTGAGAGAGAGCGAGAAAGTGTGAGAGGGAGCGAGGGAGAGAGGGAGTGTGAGAGGGAGAGAGGGAGTGTGAGAGGGAGAACGAGAGTGTGTGAGGGAGCGAGAGAGAGAGTGTGAGAGGGAGAGAGAGAGTGTGTGGGGGAGAGAGAGAGAGGGAGTGTGAGAGGGAGAGAGGGAGAGAGGGAGTGTGAGAGGGAGCGAGATAGTGTATGAGGGAGAGAGAGAGAGAGACGGAGTGTGAGAGGGAGAGACGGAGAGAGAGAGTGTATGAGGGAGAGAGGGAGTGTGAGAGACGGTGTGAGGGAGAAGGGAGAGAGGGAGTGTGTGAGGGAGAGAGAGCGTGAGAGGGAGAGAGAGAGAGAGAGGTAGTGAGAGAGAGAGAGAGGGAGTGTGAGAGGAACAGAGTGAGAGAGGGAGCGTGAGAGGGAGAGATACAGTTTGTGAGGGAGAGAGAGAGAGGGAGTGTGAGAGGGAGAGAGAGAGAGAGACGGAATGTGAGAGGGAGAGAGAGAAAGCGAGTGCGAGGGGGAGAGGGAGAGAGGATGTGTGCGAGGGAGAGAAAGTGTGTGAGGGCTAGAGAGAGTGAGTGTGAGAGAGAGAGAGTGAGTGTGAGAGGGAGAGAGAGGGAGTGTGAGAGGCAGAGAGTGCATGTGAGAGAGAGAGAGAGGGAGTATGAGAGGGAGCGAGGGAGTGTGAGAGGGAGAGAGTGAGAGAGGGAGTGTGAGAGGGAGAGAGAGAGTGTGTGAATGAGTGAGAGAGAGAGGGATTGTGAGGGGAGAGAGGGAGAGGGGGAGTGTGAGAG